>NC_143025.1:68152500-68342500 GCF_057628025.1 Oncorhynchus mykiss | reverse complement strand
CCAGAGACGCCGCTCCCCGCTGCCTCACCCCTGCCATCCCCCTCACCCCATCCCTCAGGAGAGCGCCCCCAGCAGGATTCAGCACTTTAGTGGCCTAGAGGTTAGGCAGACCCCGGCCGGCCGCTCGGCCTCCCCTCTCCCCCTACCCTCCAGCTCCAGCTCAGAGACCTCCCTGCCGGCCACATCAAAGGGCCCGGCGGGTCCCACGGCAGGGCCAGGCCACCATGTTAAGGAGAGGTCACCAGGTCGACAGGGCCCAGGGGAAAGGGCAGCAAGCACAAAGAGAGGTAAAGATATATCAAAGGACTCCACAGAGAACAGGTGAACGATGTTTGAAAAGGGAGGGACGTGCAACGTAAAGACATCAACCCATACTATTGCACACACACAACACAAGAACACAGAGAGACAGACATTCAAACACACACACACGCAAACACAAGCAAATTAAGTAGATACTCTGCAGTTTCAATGTATGTGTATAGCATGCCTTTTATAACCTGGTTTGCTATTTTAACAATGTATTTCTTATTTAAAGTTTCAGAGAATATACATACAGTATATGTTAACTTATCCATGAGCCTGACCAAATTGCTTATGGACTCCAGTCTGGTACTTTTAAATGTACAAATGTGTGTGCCTTTTCTTTACTTTCTGCTTATATTCTTATAAGCATATTAAGCAGGAAGATATGTAAATATATAAAGTTTATCAGCTTTGTAATAAATGCAATTTCCCGTCTTTTTTGGACACTTGAGTCTGAATGATGTGAAGTATCAATATATGTAAGGTTGCACTAAAACATATTTTTATATGAGTGAAATGAAATGGCTTTTGTGTACAGCAGCAATTCTATAATACTATTTATTGTATCATGTTTTATAAATTGTACATTTTTCTTAATGTTGTGTATGCCTTTTCTATGTAAAGCATGGGTTTTGCTATGGCGTAATTAGAGCAAAAAATATGTACACTGTCAAATGGCTTTATATGTTAGTGAATACACTTTACTTGGAAGTATATACATATAATTAAATTTACAAGAATATATACCTATTGTATAAATATATATATATATATATATATATATATATATATATATATATATATATATATATATTCTATATATATATATATATATATATATATGCACTTACATTTTGGATTGACACCCACATACAGTATGGTAGTTAGTTCTAAATGCTTGTACCTTTTTCTCTCCTGCTGGATTGGCTACACTAGTTGTGATTTTGTCATTTTTTACAAAAAAGTAGAACTTATTATTTTTTTGTTCAACATGTGCACTTATGCATTTTCTTTCTTTTTGTTGTTGTTCATCGCTTACTGAAGTAGTAGTGAAATATTAAAGATAGTTTGATCTTCTGTGAATCATGTTGCTTGAAGTACTTGATTTAATGAGTAGGATGGGGATCATTCCAGCAGATGTAATATTGAATGCCCATGAATCTGTGTGTATATATATATATATATATATATGCAGTCATACACATTTATACATGGAAAGAGTTGATTCTGGGCAATGCCGTCAGTTCATCCCCAAAACATTTTTAAAGGCTTGTACACACAGATATCAAGAACTCTGAAGAAATGCACCTTATGTTCCCTACATTTTGGGGGTACAATCTCATAATTATTACATTTTGGGGGTACAATCTCATAATATATACATTTTGGGGGTACAATCTCATAATATATACATTTTGGGGGTACAATCTCATAATATATACATTTTGGGGGTACAATCTCATAATATATACATTTTGAGGGTACAATCTCATAATATATACATTTTGGGGGTACAATCTCATAATATATACAGTTTGGAACTGGGATTTGGAATCCCCAGTTGCTTGTAAAAAGCTGTGCAAATAAACAACCTAAATGAATGGGAGCATTCAGCCAGTCACTCTTATGTATATCTGTATTTTGTATGGTGTGTATAAGATCGGTGTATTTTACTCTTTGGACATTTTTGTCAGTAGTCCCTGGTATTCACTTAACTGTATTAACATGTCTTTAAAATCTAAGGTATCAAAGCACAAATCATTGTATAGGAAGAAAAGAGAAAAAAAAAGTAAACATACATAAAAAGGGTAACTTTGTGATGTTCAGTGGAAAGTACAATATCATGTAAGACCCCAGTTTTAATAATGAATCACAGTACAGGTGGGAAAAAAAAGTTTTTTTTGTTAAAAAAATAAATAAATACTACAACAATATGCATGTCCTCGATGCTTTCATTCTTTGTCTCCCTCAAGTGCTTCATATGTACGTACAGTGCCAGTCAAAAGTTTGGACACCTACATTACAGGGTTTTTACTTAATATTGAATATTTTCTACATTGTAGAATAATAGTGAAGACATCAGAACTATGAAATAACACATATGGAACCATGTAGTAACCAAAAAAGTGTAAACAAATTCAAATATATTTTATATTTGAGATTCTTCAAAGTAGCCACCATTTGCATTGATGACTAAAGTTCATTTGTGGAATTTATTTCCTTCTTAACTTAAGGTATAGGAGGCAGCATTTTCACTTTTGGATAAATAGCGTGCCCAATTTCAACTTCCTGCTACTCAAGCTAAGAATATAAGATATGCATATTATTAGTAGAAAACACTCTTAAGTTTCTAAAACTGTTTGAATCATGTCTGTGAGTATAACAGAAATTATATAGCAGGCAAACCCAGAGGACTAACCGTTCAGATTTTTTTATTTTTTAGGTCTCTGTCTGTTCAAGGATTTCTCATTGGGAAGCGATATTTCTTAGGAACTTGTTTTCAGTTCCTACCGCTTCCACTGGATGTCACCTGTCTTTGGAATTTGGTTGAGGTTATTCCTTTGTGCAATGAAGAAGTATGGCCATCTAGAAACTGCGTAACACTGTTGAGAGTTGCGCAAGACTTGAAAAGTAGCTTGGTTTGTTGTCTTCCTGTATTGAACACAGATAGACCCGTCTTCAATTTGATCGATTATTAATGTTTAAAAATACCTAAAGTTGTATTACAAAAGTAGTTTGAAATGTTTTGGCAAAGTTTACAGGCAACTTTTGAAATATTTTGTAGTGACGTTGCGCAATTTAGAAGCTGTTTTTTTTCTAGATCAAACGCGTCAAATAAATTTACATTTTGGATATATATGGATGGAATTAATCTAACAAAAGGACCAATTGTGATGTTTATGGGACATATTGGAGTGCCAACAAAAGATGCTTGTCAAAAGTAAGGCATGTTTTATATTTTATTTTTGTGTTTTGTGTAGCGCCTGCAGGGTTGAAATATGCTACCCTCTTTGTTTACTGTTGTGCTATCGTCAGATAATAGCTTCTTATGCTTTCACCGAAAAGCCTTTTAAAAATCTGACATGTTGGCTGGATTCACAACGAGTGTAGGTTTAATTTAGTATCTTACATGTGTGATTTAATGAAAGTTAGATTTTTATATAATTTTATTTGAATTTGCCGCGCTGCATTTTCCCTGGCTTTTGGCCAAGTGGGATGCAAGCGTCCCCTATACCATAAGAAGTTAATCCGTTTGTGTCATGTACTGTCATGTTGTCTTGTCTCTGTCCTTTCCCTTCACCCTGTCTCCCTCTGCTGGTCGTGTTAGGTTACCTTTTCTCCCCCGCTTTCCCCCAGCTGTCCCTTGTCTCCTCTAACTACCCATTCACCCCGTTCCCCACCTGTTCCCTTTTTCCCTCTGATTAGGTCCCTATATCTCTCTCTGTTTCTGCTCCTGTCCTTGTCGGATTCTTGTTTGTTTGTGTCATTCATGCCTGAACCAGACTGTCGTCATGTTTGCTGTAACCTTGTCCTGTCCTGTCGGAATCTGCCGGTCCATCTGAGCCTACCTATGTTTGGTAATTAAAGAAGCTCTGTTTAAGTTGATTCGCTTTTGGGTCCTCATTCACGCACCGTAACAGAAGAATCCGACCAAGAATGGACCCAGCGACTTCGGATCCTCTCCACTCAGCCGTCGAGATCCAGGGAGCGATGCTAGGCAGACACAAGCAGGAATTGTCTGCTGCTCGACATGCCGTTGAGACCCTGGCCACCCAAGTCTCCAACCTCACAGAACAGGTTCACCATCTCCGCCTCGATCCACCGGCCACTTCCAGGGCTTTCGAATCTCCGGAGCCCAGAATCAATAACCCGCCGTGTTACTCTGGGGAGCCCACTGAATGCCGCTCGTTCCTCACCCAGTGTGATATTGTGTTTTCTCTCCAGCCCAACACTTACTCCAGGAGCACTGCTCGTGTCGCCTACGTCATATCTCTCCTTATTGGACGGGCTCGTGAGTGGGGCACGGCAATCTGGGAGGCAAGGGCTGAGTGTACTAACCAGTATCAAGACTTTAAGGAGGAGATGATACGGGTTTTTGATCGATCTGTTTTTGGGGAGGAGGCTTCCAGGGCCCTGTCTTCCCTATGTCAAGGCAATCGATCCATAACAGACTACTCTATTGAGTTTCGCACTCTTGCTGTCTCCAGTGGCTGGAACGAGCCGGCCTTGCTCGCTCGTCTTCTGGAGGGTTTCCGCGCAGAGGTAAAGGATGAGATTCTCTCCCGGGAGGTTCCTTCCAGCGTGGATTCCTTGATTGAACTCGCTATTCGCATTGAGCGACGGGTTGATCTTCGTCACCGAGCTCGTGGAAAGGAGCTCGCGCTCTCCGTCGCCTCCCTCTCCGCATCACTACCATCTTCCTCTGCCGGCTCGGGTGCTGAGCCCATGCAGCTGGGAGGTATCCGCATCTCGACTGAGGAGAGGGAACGGAGAATCACCAACCGCCTCTGTCTCTATTGCGGTTCCGCTGGTCATTTTGTCACTTCATGTCCAGTAAAAGGCCAGAGCTCGTCAGTAAGCGGAGGGCTACTGGTGAGCGCTACTACTCCTGTCTCTCCTTCAAGATCCTGCACTACCTTGTCGGTCCATCTACGCTGGACCGGTTCGTCAGCTTCCTGCAGTGCCTTAATAGACTCTGGGGCGGAGGGCTGTTTTATGGACGAGACCTGGGCTCGGGAACATGACATTCCTCTCAGACAGTTAAAGGAGCCCACGGCCTTGTTCGCCCTGGATGGTAGTCCTCTCCCCAGGATTCAGCGTGAGACGCTACCTTTAACCCTCACTGTTTCTGGTAATCATAGTGAAACCATTTCTTTTTTAATTTTTCGTTCACCTTTTACACCTGTTGTTTTGGGCCATCCCTGGCTAGTTTGTCATAATCCTTCCATTAATTGGTCTAGTAATTCTATCCTCTCCTGGAACGTCTCTTGTCATGTGAAATGTTTAATGTCTGCTATCCCTCCTGTTTCCTCTGCCTCTTCTTCACAGGAGGAGCCTGGTGATTTGACAGGGGTGCCGGAGGAATATCACGATCTGCGCACGGTGTTCAGTCGGTCCAGGGCCACCTCTCTTCCTCCACACCGGTCGTATGATTGTAGTATTGATCTCCTTCCGGGAACCACCCCCCCCCGGGGTAGACTATACTCTCTGTCGGCTCCCGAACGTAAGGCTCTCGAAGATTATTTGTCTGTAGCTCTTGACGCCGGTACCATAGTCCCCTCCTCCTCTCCCGCCGGAGCGGGGTTTTTTTTTGTCAAGAAGAAGGACGGGTCCCTGCGCCCCTGCATAGATTATCGAGGGCTGAATGACATAACAGTGAAGAATCGTTATCCGCTTCCTCTTATGTCTTCAGCCTTCGAGATCCTGCAGGGAGCCAGGTTTTTCACTAAGTTGGACCTTCGTAACGCTTACCATCTCGTGCGCATCAGGGAGGGGGACGAGTGGAAGACGGCGTTTAACACTCCGTTAGGGCACTTTGAATACCGGGTTCTTCCTTTCGGCCTCGCTAACGCTCCAGCTGTCTTTCAGGCATTAGTCAATGATGTCCTGAGAGACATGCTGAACATCTTTGTTTTCGTTTACCTTGACGATATCCTGATTTTTTCACCGTCACTCCAGATTCATGTTCAGCACGTTCGACGTGTCCTCCAGCGCCTTTTAGAGAATTGTCTTTTTGTGAAGGCTGAGAAGTGCACTTTTCATGCCTCCTCCGTCACATTTCTCGGTTCTGTTATTTCCGCTGAAGGCATTAAGATGGATCCCGCTAAGGTCCAAGCTGTCATTGATTGGCCCGTCCCTAAGTCACGCGTCGAGCTGCAGCGCTTTCTCGGCTTCGCGAACTTCTATCGTCGTTTCATCCGTAATTTCGGTCAGGTGGCAGCTCCTCTCACAGCCCTTACTTCTGTCAAGACGTGCTTTAAGTGGTCCGTTTCCGCCCAGGGAGCTTTTGATCTCCTCAAGAATCGTTTTACATCCGCTCCTATCCTTGTTACACCTGACGTCTCTAGACAGTTCGTTGTCGAGGTTGACGCATCAGAGGTGGGAGTGGGAGCCATCCTTTCTCAGCGCTCCCCCTCTGACGACAAGGTCCACCCATGCGCATATTTTTCTCATCGCCTGTCGCCGTCGGAACGTAACTATGATGTGGGTAACCGCGAACTGCTCGCCATCCGGTTAGCCCTAGGCGAATGGCGACAGTGGTTGGAGGGGGCGACCGTTCCTTTTGTCGTTTGGACTGACCATAGGAACCTTGAGTACATCCGTTCTGCCAAACGACTTAATGCGCGTCAGGCGCGTTGGGCGCTGTTTTTCGCTCGTTTCGAGTTCGTGATTTCTTATCGTCCGGGCTCTAAGAACACCAAGCCTGATGCCTTGTCTCGTCTCTTCAGTTCTTCAGTAGCCTCCACTGACCCCGAGGGGATTCTCCCTGAGGGGCGTGTTGTCGGGTTGACTGTCTGGGGAATTGAGAGGCAGGTAAAGCAAGCACTCACTCAAACTCCGTCGCCGCGCGCTTGTCCTAGGAACCTTCTTTTCGTTCCCGTTCCTACTCGTCTGGCCGTTCTTCAGTGGGCTCACTCTGCCAAGTTAGCCGGCCACCCTGGCGTTCGGGGTACGCTTGCTTCCATTCGCCAGCGTTTCTGGTGGCCCACCCGGGAGCATGACACGCGTCGTTTCGTGGCTGCTTGTTCGGTCTGCGCGCAGACTAAGTCCGGTAACTCTCCTCCTGCCGGCCGTCTCAGGCCGCTTCCTATTCCCTCTCGACCGTGGTCTCACATCGCCTTAGATTTTGTCACCGGACTGCCTTCGTCAGCGGGGAAGACTGTTATTCTTACGGTTGTCGATAGGTTCTCTAAGGCGGCTCATTTCATTCCCCTTGCTAAGCTTCCTTCTGCTAAAGAGACGGCACAAATCATCATCGAGAATGTTTTCAGAATTCATGGCCTTCCGTCAGACGTCGTTTCGGACAGAGGTCCGCAATTCACGTCTCAATTTTGGAGGGAGTTTTGCCGTTTGATTGGGGCTTCCGTCAGTCTCTCTTCCGGCTTTCACCCCCAGTCTAACGGTCAAGCAGAACGGGCCAATCAGACTATTGGTCGCATCTTACGCAGTCTTTCTTTTCGCAACCCTGCGTCTTGGTCAGAACAGCTCCCCTGGGCAGAATACGCCCACAACTCGCTTCCTTCGTCTGCGACCGGGCTATCTCCTTTTCAGAGTAGCCTCGGGTACCAGCCTCCGTTGTTCTCATCTCAGTTCGCCGAGTCCAGCGTCCCCTCCGCTCAGGCTTTTGTCCAACGTTGCGAGCGCACCTGGAAGAGGGTCAGGTCTGCACTTTGCCGTTATAGGGCGCAGACTGTGAGAGCTGCTAATAAGCGTAGAACTAAGAGCCCTAGATATTGTCGCGGTCAGAGAGTTTGGCTCTCCACTCAGAACCTTCCCCTTAAGACGGCTTCTCGCAAGTTGACCCCGCGGTTCATTGGTCCATTCCGTATCTCTCAGGTCATTAATCCTGTCGCAGTGCGACTTCTTCTTCCGCGATATCTTCGTCGCGTCCACCCGGTCTTCCATGTCTCCTGTGTTAAGCCCGTTCTTCGCGCCCCCGCTCGTCTTCCCCCCCCCCCCCCCATCCTTGTCGAGGGCGCACCTATCTACAGGGTCCGTAAAATCTTGGACATGCGTCCTCGGGGCCGTGGTCATCAGTACCTAGTTGACTGGGAGGGGTACGGTCCTGAGGAGAGGAGTTGGGTTCCCTCTCGGGACGTGCTGGACCGTGCGCTGATTGATGATTTCCTCCGTTGCCGCCAGGTTTCCTCCTCGAGTGCGCCAGGAGGCGCTCGGTGAGTGGGGGGGTACTGTCATGTACTGTCATGTTGTCTTGTCTCTGTCCTTTCCCTTCACCCTGTCTCCCTCTGCTGGTCGTGTTAGGTTACCTTTTCTCCCCCGCTTTCCCCCAGCTGTCCCTTGTCTCCTCTAACTACCCATTCACCCCGTTCCCCACCTGTTCCCTTTTTCCCTCTGATTAGGTCCCTATATCTCTCTCTGTTTCTGCTCCTGTCCTTGTCGGATTCTTGTTTGTTTGTGTCATTCATGCCTGAACCAGACTGTCGTCATGTTTGCTGTAACCTTGTCCTGTCCTGTCGGAATCTGCCGGTCCATCTGAGCCTACCTATGTTTGGTAATTAAAGAAGCTCTGTTTAAGTTGATTCGCTTTTGGGTCCTCATTCACGCACCGTAACAGTTTGAGCCAATCAGTTGTGTTGTGATAAGGTAGGGATGGTATACAGCAGATAGCCCTATTTGATAAAAGTCTGTATTATGGCAAGAACAGCTCAAATAAGCAAAGCGAAACGACAGTCCATCATTAATTTAAGACATGAAGGTCAGTCAATCCTAAAAATTTTAAGAACTTTGAAAGTTTCAAGTGCAGTCGCAAAAACCTTCAAGCGCTATAATGAAACTGGCTTTCATGAGGAACGCCACAGGAAAGGAAGACCCAGAGTTACCTGTGCTGCAGAGGATAAGTTCATTGGTGTAAACTGCACCTCAGATTGCAGCCCAAATAAATGCTACACAGAGTTCAAGTAACAGACACATCTCAACATCAACTGTTCAGAGCAGACTGCGTGAATCAGGCCTTCATGTTTGAATGGCTGCAAAGAAACCACTACTAAAAGACAACCAATAAGAAGAATTGACTTGCTTGTGCCAAGAAACACGAGCAATGAACATTAGACTGGTTGAAATCTGTCCTTTGGTCTGATAAGTCCAAATTTGAGATTTTTGATTCCAACCACCATGTCTTTGTGAGACGCAGAGTACTGTAGGTGATCGGAGGATCTCTGCATGTGTGGTTCACGCCGTAAAGCATGGAGGAGGAGGTGTGATGGTGTGTGGGTGCTTTGCTGGTGACACTGTCAGTGATTTATTTAGAAGGCACACTTAACCAGCAAGCCTACCACAGCATTCTGCAGTGATAGAAAGACACCTCCATACTGTGTAAGGGCTATTTGACCAAGAAGGAGAGTGATGGAGTGCTGCATCAGATGACCTGGCCTCCACAATCACCCGACCTCAACCCAATTGAGATGGTTTGGGATGAGTTGGACTGCTGATTGAAGGAAAAACAGCCAATGAGTGCTCAGCATATGTGGGAACTCCACTCAAGACTGTTGGAAAAGCATTCCTCATGAAGCTGGTTGAGAGACTGCCAAGAGTGTGCAAAGCTGTCATCAAGGCAAAGGGTGGCTGCTTTGAAGAATCTCAAATATAAAATATATTTTGATTTGTTTAACACTTTTTTGGTTACTACATGATTCCATATGTGTTATTTCATAGTTTTGATGTCTTCACTATTATTCTACAATGTAGAAAATAGTAAAAATTTGTATGAGTAGGTGAGTCCAAACTTTTGACTGGTACTGTATGTGGACTTCATGTTTGCAATATCATGTAGTCCAACACTACATTTCACACTTTACAGTACCGTAGGCACAACAGGAGTCAATGCATACAAACCATGTACATGTATAGGGGCTGGATTCAAACCGTATCTCAGAAGATCCACATTAAAGTGTTAAAACCAAATGCATGCTTTTCAACCGTTCGCTGCCTGCACCCGCACGCCCGACTAGCATCACCACCCTGGATGGTTCCGACCTAGAATATGTGGACATCTATAAGTACCTAGGTGTCTGGCCAGACTGCAAACTCTCCTTCCAGACTCATATCAAACATCTCCAATCCAAAATCAAATCTAGAGTCGGCTTTCTATTTCACAACAAAGCCTCCTTCACTCACGCCGCAAAACTTACCCTAGTAAAACTGACTATCCTACCCATCCTCGACTTCGGCGATGTCATCTACAAAATAGCTTCCAATACTCTACTCAGCAAACTGGATGCAGTTTATCACAGTGCCATCCGTTTTGTTACTAAAGCACCTTATACCACCCACCACTGCGACCTGTATGCTCTAGTCGGCTGGCCCTCGCTACATGTTCGTTGCCAGACCCACTGGCTCCAGGTCATCTACAAGTCTATGCTAGGTAAAGCTCAGCCTTATCTCAGTTCACTGGTCAAAATGGCAACACCCACCCGTAGCACGCGCTCCAGCAGGTGTATCACACTGATCATCCCTAAAGCCAAAACCTCATTTGGCCGCCTTTCTTTCCAGTTCTCTGCTGCCTGCGACTGGAACGAATTGCAATAATCTCTGAAGTTGGAGACTTTTATCTCCCTCACCAACTTTAAACATCTGCTATCTGAGCAGCTAACCGATCGCTGCAGCTGTACATAGTCCACCGATATATAGCCCACCCAATTTACCTACCTCATCCCCATACTGTTTTTATTTTATTTACTTTTCTGCTCCTTTGCACACCAGTATCTCTACCTGCACATGTTCATCTGATCATTTATCACTCCAGTGTTAATCTGCTAAATTGTAATTATTCACTCCTATGGCCTATTTATTGCCTACCTCCTCATGCCTTTTGCACACAATGTATATAAATTCATTTTTTTCTGCTATGTTATTGACTTGTTTATTGTTTATTGTTTACTCCATGTGTAACTCTGTGTTGTTGTCTGTTCACACTGCTATGCTTTATCTTGGCCAGGTCGCAGTTGCAAATGAGAACGTGTTCTCAACTAGCCTACCTGGTTAAATAAAGGTTAAATAAAGGTGAAATAAAATAAATAAATAAATAAATAGAAATGTAAAGGTAATTTCCGATTGAGCCAACACATCGCGTTATGAATTGGATCTTCATCGCTATGGATTGAATAGAGCCCTAGGCCTTTGGATGGTATACACTTTATATATATACCTCTTATATAAAACCTTAAAGATCTCATCTCCAGCTGCTCATTTTTGGCTATCACTGCGTGTAGTTACTTCCCTTTGGTTTAAATCCACTCTGACACAACTAGGTTGGTTATTCTCACTAATGTGCTTGTCTTTCAGATCACTTTGAAAGATACTTTGATCTTGGAGTATTTTAAACCTGATGAGTTTACATGTTTCTACTTTGAATGTCATCTGTTTACGTAAATTCACATGGGAATTCTCCCTTTAGATCTTCAGTAACTCAGAGACCTATTTTGGATTGTCAGATTGTCATCCTCATGAACACTGCATCTGACAACTTGTTCTTACAGTATGTCGGTATTCAGGTAGAATATACAATACAGACAGCAAATGACTAGCCTATTGGTTATTTTGTATCCAGGCGTGTGGGTGCAGTGGCCTGGTGCTGTCACAGCTGTGAGTGAGCACGCTAGATGTATTATTTTCCTTACATCTCCATCAGGGTGGCAGGCAGGCAGTCGGTTGAGTGTCCTCCCCTAGGACATGGCTGTGTCACCCAGACACCTGCCACCCGTCTGGCCTTGTCCTGTCTTTTCATGTCCAACCCTCTCTGATGAACGGCTACCACAGACAGATCCGGACTGCAGGACGTGCTGCTGGAGCCAGCCTCTGAATATTAAGCACAGCCCAGAGATTTCTCCTGGCCGTAAAGATAGCCTACCAACTCTCTATTGTTCTCTTACAGACATTTACAGTTGTCGTTGGTTTAAGGGTGAGGCACGTATAGTAAATAAACATTTTGATTTGTTTGAAAAAAGGAGGAGTGGCCATCACTATAATGCCACAATCACCCACTTCACACTTTGTACTGAGTGGCTATTGTGAAATGTTATAGAGCAAGAGCAACATTAGTTATGGGTTTAGAGGGCGTGCTGTAGCATGCCACTAAGGATATAGTTACTGTACATTACAGCTCTTGGATGTCATTGATCATAACTTATTGCTGAAAAAACATTTGCATCCTCTGCCTTATTATGGGCAGCCGGCTAGGGACATTATTGTTCTCTGTTTTTACAAATTACCTTCCACTGCTCTTGAATAAAGCCTGTGTCTATGTACGCTGACGACTCAACAGTATACACATTGGCTGCAACATTAAAATAAATAACTGAGAAATGTAACATAGAGCTCCAGTCAGTTTCAGAATGGGTAACTAGCTGGTGCTAAATATCTCTAAAACTAAAAGCATAATTTGTGGGACAAATCACTCACTCTATTATTGAATAATGTGGCTATTGAGCAAGTTGAGGAGACTAAACTGCTTGGTGTAACCCTAGATAGCAAGCTGTCATGGTCAAAACATATAGACTCAATGGTTGCTAAAATGGGAAGAGGTCTGTCCATGATAGGGCGTTGCTCTGCCTTCTTGACATTTCAGTCGACCAGACAGGCCCAAATTTTTTGTCACCCGGACTACTGCCCAGCTGTGTGGTCATGTGCAGCAAAGAAGGACATAGATAAATTGCAGATGGACCAGAACAAAGAATTTATCGCACTTAGATGTACATGGGAAAGCGTCAGTAACATGCATGCCAGTCTCTCCTTTCTCAAAGTTGAGGAGAGATTGACTGCATCACTTTTGGTCTTTGTGCGAGGTATTGATGTGTTGAAGGTACCGAACTGTCTGTTGAACCAGTTGGCACACAGTTCGGACACTCATCGGTACAACACAAGACATGCAACCAGAGGTCTCCTCACAGTCCCCAGATCCAGAACAAAGGCTGGGAAACACACAGTACTAAATAGAGCCATGACTACATGGAACTCTCTGCCACCCCAGGTAACTCAAGCTAGCAATAAAAGCAGTTTTAAAAAACGGATAAAATAACAACTTACTGCACAAAGGGGACTGTGAAGAGACACAGCCATTTTATATATATTGTATTGTAATTTGCGCTGTACTATGTATTAGACCTAGATATTGTGTGTATGTACTGATATGTCGGCTATGTGTGACGTTTTAAATTGATGCATTTCAGTCCTTGACTGATATTGTTCTGTAATATGTATTATGTCAGGTTTTGTGTGGACCCCAGGAAGAATAGCTGATGCTTTTGCAGTGGCTAATGGGGATCCTAATAAACACCCACAATGACAGGAAATAATCTCTTTATGTTTTTGCTGTGCTGTGTATGCACTGTAATTGTGTATGATCAATGCATTATTTTTATTGAAGTGCCATCTTGGCCAGGTCGTAAATGATGAATGGGACTTTTCTGGATAAAGCAAATGCATGCTAGTTATAAATGATGACTCGTCAAGCCGTGCAGTTTGTTCAATGTGCAGTTAACAAGCTGTCTAAAAGCGGTCTTATTTTGCCAAATGAGTTACTTCTCTCATTTCAAATTGGTCATTTGGAATCACTAGGATGTAGTACTAGCATAATGGAAGACTGCAATTTGTCGTCAAGATTGAACTCACGTGTTCCAAGGAAGCAGTGAGTGTTTGGTTTGGGGGGTACCCTCACAGTGTGTGTGCCTGTTTTCCTCGAGAGGAATCTGTTTGGAGGAGGAGATAGTTGTCAATTTTTTGGTGTCAGGAAAATGTATCAATTAAAACCATAATGTTCTCTCTCATGTCCATATTTCCAAGATTGGGAAGGTTCATCTGAGCACTTGACAGGAAAAACTGGTGACGTTAACAAGCTCTGATGATATCCCTCAGACGGAAACCCACTTGCATGGGAAATCATTTAATGTAAATTATTTTTACTTAAAATTTGGGGCAGCAGGTAGCCTACTGTTGGACCAGTAACTTCAGTAACTGAAAGGTTGCTAGATTGAATCCCTGAGCTGACAAGGTAAAAATCTGCTGTTCTGCCCCTGAACAAGGCAGTTAACCCACTGTTCCTAGGCCGTCATTGTAAATTAGAATTTGTTCTTAACTGGCTTGCCTAGTTAAATAAAGGTTCAATAATTCAAATGTACTCTACCTATGCATGATGGCTTGACAAAAATTATATAGAGGAAGGTGTGTGCCAGGAACATTGGAATATGAACCAAAATTTGTGTTTACCAGAAAATTGTATTCTGTAAATGTCAATGAAATACACAGTAAGCATAAAGCGGTGTAGTGCACACAACAACCCATATGTCCTATATAAAGGCTGGGTAGACTGTACCCTAAGTAAAAGTCAGCACTGACCTAGAATATAATATATGAATGTAGATGCTTTTATTTTGCAATTTTTTTTGTATTTTTTTTGAGTCGAGCAGTCATTTTCATTTTTTATTTTTATTTTTTATTAACTAATATCCGCAAACAAAAGAGTAATAGTCACATGCAAACAAGCATACATACAAATTATTTAAATTGCCAGGAATCCAAAACAAAGAGATCATATTAATTAATAATACAACAAGTTCTAATTGCCTTTTTCCCCCTTCATTTTAGTTAAAGTAGTGCCATATTGTTTAAATTCATTAATAAAGTGAAAAAAGCTAGGTTTTGAATTCGACCATTTGCATTTGTGAATATGAAACTTACCTAGTATTATAAGCAGTTGAATTAAATATACTACGACTCTAGGCTAAACTGCTTCAAGAACATTCGTTGTAGACATGTCATAGAGATATACTGCCACCTGTAGGTAAAACATAGTAGTACAGCTGTGTTGAAAGCCTGTTGAAATGTGAACTGTATGCATGTAGACGAATGACTGTTCTGCATTAGTCGGCACCTCTCATGTATTTAGTTTTATCCACTTACTTTACACTTTCTGATTTTCATTTCATGAGACTTCGTCAAGCGTTTTAAATCATTTTTGCATCACTCCTAACTAGATTATAATCCCCCAAAATGACTGCAGTTTAATTACACATTTAAACAATGCATCCTTAATGTTGCTGTTCAAAACAGCCCAAGGCAAGACAATGTCTCAAGAGAAAAATCCCTCCCATGTCCCTGATAAGATAACAGCCACTGTACTTACATGAGCAGTCCTATTATATGTACAGTATTAATTCAGTCGGACTCTGGTTGGGATAAACTCTCTTTCTACAAAATAGGGAGGTGTTTTTATTGTCCAGGCTGGGTTTGGCTGCCTTCCGGATGGATGAAGTTCACTCTCTCTTTGGCCCCGAGATCCAGGCAAGCTAGCTTGGGGACTGGAGCCACATATGGTCGTCATGGGAACTCATAAACAGAACCAGATGTGAAGCAGATAACAACAGTCTCAGAGTCAGACTAATGTTATTGTTTACTGTAATCTCACATTGGTGTTGATTTGAGAGCCCAACGAAATTGATAAGCAATCAATATATGTAGACCAAGAGAGCAGTTTTGGGGGAATTATTGTAAAATCTGCAACATGTCCAAAAAAAGATTTGAACATGAAAGGTATTTCATGGAGACATGGTTACACCACGTTTGCCGGCTTCTGTTTCCTAAAAATGTGGTCCCCTGCGTATGATTACGGCAAATAGATCATATCTTTGGTTGTACATGTACTTCCTCAGATCCTGGCTAATTTATATGGTCCATATCAGCTACCCAATGTTTCCTATATAGGATAATGTATGTTCCTCTGTAAATATGTTTTAAATTTGTAACATATTTTTTTCACCTTTATATAACCAGGTAGGCAAGTTCTCATTTACAATTGCGACCTGGCCAAAATAAAGCAAAGCAGTTCGACACATACAACGACACAGAGTTACACATGGAGTAAAACAAACATACAGTCAATAATACAATAGAAAAATAAGTATATATACAATGTGAGCAAATGAGGTGAGATAAGGGAGGTAAAGGCAATAACTAGGCCATGGTGGCAAAGTAAATACAATATAGCAAGTAAAACACTGGAATGGTAGATTTGCAGTGGAAGAATGTGCAAAGTAGAAATAAAAATAATGGGGTGCAAAGGAGCTAAATAAATAAATACAGTAGGGGAAGAGGTAGTTGTTTGGGCTAAATTATAGATGGACTATGTACAGGTGCAGTAATATGTGAGCTGCTCTGATAGCTGGTGCTCAAAGCTAGTGAGGGAGGTGGCGGGCAGGTGCAGGCAGCGATCGGTTGAAGAGCATGCATTTAGTTTTACTTGTATTTAAGAGCAATTGGAGGCCACGGAAGGAGAGTTGTATGGCATTGAACTCGTCTGGAGGGTTGTTAACACAGTGTCCACAGAAGGGCCAGAGGTATACAGAATGGTGTCATCTGCGTAAAGGTGGATCAGAGATTCACCAGCAGCAAGAGCAACATCATTGATGTACACAGAGAAGAGAGTCGGCCCAAGAATCAGAGAAGTAGTTGGTGAACCAGGCGAGGCAATAATTTGAGAAACCAAGGCTATCTAGTCTGCCGATGATGATGTGGTGATTGACAGAGTCGAAAGCCTTGACCAGGTCAACGAATACGGCTGCACAGTATTGTTTCTTATCGATGGCAGTTAAGATATTGTTTAGGACCTTGAGCGTGGCTGAGGTGCACCCATTACCAGCTCTGAAACCAGATTGCATAGCGGAGAAGGTGCGGTGGGATTCGAAATGGTCGGTAATCTGTTTGTTGACTTGGCCTTCGAAGACCTTAGAAAGGCAGGGTAGGATAGATATAGGTCTGTAGCAGTTTGGGTCAAGAGTGTCCCCCACTTTGAAGAGGGGGATGACCACAGCTGCTTTCCAATCTTTGGGAATCTTAGACAACACGAAATAGAGGTTGAACAGGCTAGTAATAGGGGTTGCAACAATTTCGGCAGATAATTTTAGAAAGAAAGGGTCCAGATTGTCTTGCCTAGCTGATTTGTAGGGGTCCAGATTTTGCAGCTCTTTCAGAACATCAGCTGACTGGATTTGGGAGAAGGAGAAATGGGGAAGGCTTGGGCTAGTTGCTGTGGTACAGTGCAGTTGACCCGGGGTAGCCAGGTGGAAAGCATGGCCAGCCGTAGAAAAATACTTATTGAAATTCTCAATTATAGTGGATTTATCGGTGGTGACAATGTTTCCTATCCTCAGTGCAGTGGGCAGCTGGGAGGAGGTGTTCTTATTCTCCATGGACTTTAGAGTGTCACAGAACTTTTTTGAGTTAGTGTTGCAAGAAGCAAATTTCTGCTTGAAAAAGCTAGCCTTGGCTTTTCTAACTGCCTGTGTATATTGGTTTCTAACTTCCCTGAAAAGTTGCATATCACGGGGGCTGTTTGATGCTAATGCAGAACGCCATAGGATGTTTTTGTGTTGGTTAAGGGCAGTCAGGTCTGGAGAGAACCAAGGGCTATATCTGTTTGTGGTTCTAAATTTCTTGAATGGGGCATGCTTATTTGAGATGGTGAGGAAGGCAAAAAAAACAGGCATCCTCTACTGACGGGATGAGGTCAATATCCTTCCAGGATCCCCGGCCAGGTCGATTAGAAAGGCCTGCTCGCTGGAGTGTTTCAGGAAGCGTTTGACAGTGATGAATGGAGGTCGCTTGACCGCTGACCCATTACGGATGCAGGCAATGAGGCAGTGATCGCTGAGATCTTGGTTGAAAACAGGAGGTGTATTTAGAGGGCAAGTTGGTTAGGATGATATCTATGATGCTGTATGTTCCTCTGTAAATAGGATGCTGCACGTTCCTCTGTAAATAGGATGCTGTATGTTCCTCTGTATATGTCAATAATCAACTGACTGGCTATCTTGATGTCTATAGTATTGTCTGGTATGCAATCTAGTTTCTGCTCAGGTTATGGATGTGTCACTGCAACCTTAAAGGTACTCAATGATGTCACCATTGCGCTTGATTCTAAGCAATGTTGTGCTGCTATTTTTATTGACTTGGCCAAAGCTTTTGATACAGTAGTCCATTCCATTTATCTGGGCCAGCTAAGGCATATTGGTGTTCCTCTCAAAGAGTGCAGTGTATAAAGTCAGAAAATCTGCTGTCTCAGCCAGTGCCTGTCACCAAGGGAGTACCCCAAGTCTCAATCCTAGGCCCCACGCTCTTCTCAATTTACATCAACAACATAGCTTAGGCAGTAGGAAGCTCTCTCATCCATTTACAGTTGAAGTCGGAAGTACCTTCAGGTTTCATACACCTTAGCCAAATACACTTAAACTCAGTTTTTCACAATTCCTGACATTTAATCCTAGTTAAAAATCCCTGTCTTAGTTCAGTTAGGATCACCACTTTATTTTAAGAATGTGAAAAGTCAGAATAATAGTAGAGATAATGATTTATTTCAGCTTTTATTTCTTTCATCACATTCCCAGTGGGTCAGAAGTTTATATACACTCAATTAGTATTTGGTAATATTGCCTATTAATTGTTTAACTTGGGTCAAATGTTTCAGGTAGCCTTCCACAAGCTTCCCAAAATAAGTTGGGTGAATTTTGGCACATTCCTGGTGTAACTGAGTCAGGTTTGTAGGCCTCCTTGCTCGCTCACGCTTTTTCAGTTCTGCCCACACATTTTCTACAGGATTGAGCTCAGGGCTTTGTGATGGCCACACCAATACCATGACTTTGTTGTCCTCAAGCCATTTTGCCACAATTTTGGAAGTATGATTGGGGTCATTGTCCATTTGGAAGACCCATTTGCGACCAGGCTTTAACTGATGTCTTGAGATGTTGCTTAAATATATCCACAGAATTTTCCTTCCTCATATGATGCCATCGGTTTTGTGAAGTGCACCAGTCCCTCCTGCAGTAAAGCACCCCCACAACATGATGCTGCCACCCCGGTGCTTCACGGTTGGGATGGTGTTCTTCGGCTTGCAAGCCTCCTCCATTTTCCTCCAAACATAACGATGGTCATTATGGCCAAACAGTTATATTTTTGTTTCATCAGACCAGAGGACATTTCTCCAAAAAGTATGATCTTTGTCCCCATGTGCAGTTGCAAACCGTCTGGATTTTTTATGGCGGTTTTGGAGCAGTGGCCTCTTCCTTGCTGAGCGGCCTTTCAGGATATGTTGATATAGGACTTGTTTTACTGTGGATATAGATACTTTTGTACCTGTTTCCTCCAGCAACTTCACAGGGTCCTTTGCTGTTTTTCTGGGATTGATTTGCAATTCTCGCACCAAAGTACGTTAATCTCTAGAAGACAGAACGAGTCTCCTTCCTGAGCGGTATGACCGCTGCGTGGTCCCATGGTGTTTATACTTGTGTATTATTGTTTGTAGAGATGAACGTGGTACCTTCAGGCGTTTGGAAATTGCTCCCAGGATGAACCAGACTTGTGGGGGTCTACACATTTTTTTCTGAGGTCGTAGCTGATTTCTTTAGATTTTTTTCATGATGTCAAGCAAAGAAGCACTGAGTTTGGATGTATGCCTTGAAATACATCCACAGGTTCACCTCCAATTGACTCTATTGATGTCAGTTATCCTATCAGAAGCTTCTAAAGCCATGACATAATTTTCTGGAATTTTCCAAGCTTAATGTATGTAAACTTCTGACCCACTGGAATTGTGATACAGGGAATTGTAAGTGAAATAATCTGTCTGTGTTGCCCCCCCCTTGGGTTGTGCCGTGGCGGAGGTCTTTGTGGGCTATACTCAGCCTTTTCTCAGGATGGTAAGTTGGTGGTTGAAGATATCCCTCTAGTGGTGTGGGGGCTGTGCTTTGGCAAAGTGGGTGGGGTTATATCCTTCCTGTTTGGCCCTGTCCGGGGTGTCCTCGGAGTGGGCCACAGTGTCTCCTGACCCCTCCTGTCTCAGCCTCCAGTATTTATGCTGCAGTAGTTTATGTGTCGGGGGGCTGGGGTCAGTTTGTTATATCTGGAGTACTTCTCCTGTCCTATTCGGTGTCCTGTGTGAATCTAAGTGTGCGTTCTCTAATTCTCTCCTTCTCTCTTTCTCTCTCTCGGAGGACCTGAGCCCTAGGACCATGCCCCAGGACTACCTGACATGATGACTCCTTGCTGTCCCCAGTCCACCTGGCTGTGCTGCTGCTCCAGTTTCAACTGTTCTGCCTTATTATTATTCGACCATGCTGATCATTTATGAACATTTGAACATCTTGGCCATGTTCTGTTATAATCTCCACCCGGCACAGCCAGAAGAGGACTGGCCATCCCACATATGCTCTCTCTAATTCTCTCTTTCTTTCTCTCTCTCGGAGGACCTGAGCCCTAGGACCATGCCCCAGGAATACCTGACATGATGACTCCTTGCTGTCCCCAGTCCACCTGACTGTGCTGCTGCTCCAGTTTCAACTATTCTGCCTTATTATTATTCGACCATGCTGGTCATTTATGAACATTTGAACATCTTGACCATGTTTTGTTATAATCTCCACCCGGCACAGCCAGAAGAGGACTGGCCACCCCACATAGCCTGGTTCCTCTCTAGGTTTCTTCCTAGGTTTTGGCCTTTCTAGGGAGTTTTTCCTAGCCACCGTGCTTCTACACCTGCATTGCTTGCTGTTTGGGGTTTTAGGCTGGGTTTCTGTACAGCACTTTGAGATATCAGCTGATGTATGAAGGGCTATATAAATACATTTGATTTGATTTGATTTGATTTGTAAACAGTTGTTGGAAAAAGTAGATGTCCAAACTATAGTTTGTTAACAAGACATTTGTGGAGTGGTTGAAAAACAAGTATTAATGACTTCAACCTAAATGTATGTAAACTTCTGACTTCAACTGTATATGCAGATGACACTGTCTTATACTCAACTGTCCCCTCCCCGGATTTTGTGTTAAATGCTCTACAACAAAGCTTTCTTAGTATCCAACAAGCTTTCTCTACCCTTAACCCTGTTCTGAGCACCTCCACAACAAAAGTAATGTGGTTTGGTAAGAAGAATGCCCCTCTCCCCACAGGTGTGATTACTACCTCTGAGGGTTTAGAGCTTGAGGTAGTCACCTCATACAAGTACTTTTGAGTATGGCTAGACAGTACACTGTCCTTCTCTCAGCACATATCAAAGCTGAAGGCTAAAGTTAAATCTAGACTTGGTCTCCTCTATCGTAATCACTCCACTTTCACCCCAGTGGCCAAACTAACCCTGATTCAGGTAGACATCATTTATAGATCAGCAGGTAAGGGTGCTCTCGAGCGGCTAGATGTTCTTTACCATTCGGCCATTAGATTTGCCACCAATGCTCCTTATAGGACTCATCACTGCACTCTATACCTCTCTGTAAACTGGTCACCTCTGTATATCCGTTGCAAGACCCACTGGTTGCTTATTTATAAAAGGCCTCACTCCCCCCTATTTTAGGCCTCACTTCCCCCTATCTGAGATATCTACTGCAGCCCTCATCCTCCACATACAACACCCGTTCTGCCAGTCACATTCTGTTAAAGGTCCCCAAAGCACACACATGCCTGGGTCGCTCATCTTTTCAGTTCGCTGTAGCTAGCGACTTGGAACGAGCTGAAACAAACACTCAAACAGGAGAGTTTTATCTAAATATCTTCATTTAAAGACTCAATAATGGACACTCTTACTGACAGTTGTGGCTGCTTTGCGTGATGTATTGTTGTTTCTACCTTCTTGCCCTTTGTGCTGTTGTCTGTGCTCAATAACATTTGTACCATGTTTAGTGCTGCTACCATGTTGTGTTGTTACCATGTTGTTGTCATGTTGTGTTGCTACCATGCTGTGTTGTCATGTGTTGCTGCCTTGTTATGTTGTTGTCTTAGGTCTCTCTTTATGTAGTGTTGTCTCTCTTGTCGTGATGTGTGTTTTGTCCTATATTTATGTTATTTATTTATTTTTTATCCCAGCCTCAGTCTTTGCCTTTTGGTAGGCCATCATTGTAAATAATAATTTGTTCTTAACTGACTTGCCTAGTTAAATAAAATAATAGCAATTATGTCATACATTACAGTTGAGGAACAATGTTCCTCTGTATATAGGATGCTGTATGTTCCGCTGTATATAGGATGCTGTATGTTCCTCTGTAAATAGGATGCTGTATGTTCCTCTGTAAATAGGATGCTGTATGTTCCTCTCTATGTAGGATACTGTATGTTCCGCTGTATATAGGATGCTGTATGTTCTTCTGTAAATAGGATGCTGTATGTTCCTCTGTATATAGGATGCTGTATGTTCTTCTGTAAATAGGATGCTGTATGTTCCTCTGTATATAGGATGCTGTATGTTCCGCTGTACATAGGATGCTGTATGTTCTTCTGTAAACAGGATGCTGTATGTTCCTCTGTATCTCAACATTATTCAAACCTTATACAAACCCTCACAGATTATTCATTTCGTACCTACCAACTGTGTGTTTCGTCACGTGTTCCAGCACCTCGAACACACAGCCGTTGACGATCACTCCTCGAAAAAAAATGCTCCCTGAGAGCAAGGTATATACGTAGATTCCAACTTCCATAATGTGAATATTTTAGGTTCATTTGGGTATGGGATGGAGATATTTAATGGTTCTTTGGGAGAAGGAGAGCTGGTTTTTGGTCCCACTCGGTATTGTGGGACCCGGTTCTAGAGAAAATGCTGTGCGGTAATGAGTTAATTACTCTGTAATTAGGAAATGGTAGTACAGCGTAATGATGGGTTTGGAGTGATGGCCTCTCCCTTGGGCACAGGCTTGTAATGTTGAGTTTGTGCTCATCCTCTCCATACCCTGATATCCTCCAGTCACGCCAGATGACGTTCTCTCTCTCTGTCTCTGATAGTTACACCCCCCCCCCCCCCCCCCCCTCTTGGGCCTGGGAAGACTCCTTGGCTAGTACTTTGCCAGGCTGGCTTTTCACCATAACTCACCGCACTGACTAAGCACATGCAAAATATATTTAAGGACAACAAGATGGCCTAGAATGCCTTGAGTTTGAGTCAGGCCCTGTTAAATTGTGATTACAGCTGCCACCATTAGGAAGATTTATTTGGAAACATTGGGGGAAAGAACAACATCAATTCTGCCGTGATGGGCATGAGAAAGGGCAAGGGCATGCTGAACATACTGAGAGGTTACTTTTCCATCAGATGGAGGGAGGTTGTGGAGGACAGGGCTGTGTCTGCTCCATGCCGGGATGACCCTCTCTCCATTAATCCAGCCCTATAAATCAGTCATCAGCACCACACCATCACCATGCTGTCTGTCTCTCTCTCCCCCACAGCCACCGCTCCAGGTCACACATTAATGACACGGCTCTGAGGAAATCTGGGTAGTAAAACCTTTCCTTCTCTCCTGTGACAGGTCCATGCTGGGGGTGTTTATTTGGAAAATTGAATGTGTTTAAAAGTGAAAAGGGTGTTGCAGAAAAACTTGTATTTAGCAGACATTCTTATTCAGGGCAACTTACAGGAGCAATTAGGGTTAAGTGCTTTGCTCAAGGGCACATTGACATTAAAAAAAAAAAACCTAGATGGCTTGGGGATTCGAACCAGCGACCTTTCGGTTACTGGCCCAACGCTCTTAACCGCCTTTGCAAGACCTTATCTTCTACTCTTGTAGTCTGCTACAGTATTATGGGATGGGGTTCCTGGAGCTCTGTCAGTTGGGTCAGAAAGGAGGGAGGGGAGATCAGACCAGCGGTTAACCTCAAGAGAGGTGGCCAGAACACCACACATCTCTGGAGATAGACATAACACACAGGAAACAGTGCCAACACATAGATGGGCAAGTAATATGAGCTGCCCAGAGCGGGATGGAGGGAAAGGAGGAGAGGGAGAGGTGGGAGGAATGGCGGGATGGATGGAGGAGGAGGAGGGGGGTGCAGGCAAGAGATGAAGCAGCGGGAAAGATGGAGCTCAGTGAGACAGAGAGGACATATGGTTGAAAAATCTGTTCCTCAGGCCACTTTTGGCCGAAGTATTTCCAGCGAGCGAAGGAGGAGGGAGGGGGGTGTTAGAGAGAAAGGGAAAAAGACATGGTAGGTCTCATGTCATTGACGTGTGTTTGGGCTGGGGTACAGGGTGGACTTGGCCCGCGTCTGTTTGTTTGTTATTCTTAGAGCCACGTTGTCGTCATCCGCTCCACGTTTCTGGCGTTTTAAAATGTCACACTGTTGCAAACTGTAGACCGTCAGCATACTGACTGAGGCCACCTCCAAACAATGATCTGATCTCAATGAGAGAACTGGATAAAACAAGAATGAGAGGGTGCAATACATTGTGAATGAGGAATGGCGCTACGATTGTTAGCAATAACACAACATTTAAAACCATTTGCTTATTCTGACACATCAGTGAAACTGGGTGAAATAAAAACATTGTTTTATGCACTTGTGCCAATATCATTTTGATGTACAGTACCAGTCAAAAGTTTGGACAGCTGCTCATTCAAGGGTTTTACATATGGAATCATGTAGTAACCAAAAAAGTGTTAAACAAATCAAAATACATTTTATATTTGAGATTCTTCAAAGAAGCCACCCTTTGCTTGATGACAACTTTTCACACTCTTGGCATTCTCTCAATCATGAGGGGAATGCTTTTCCAACAGTCTTGAAGGAGTTCCCACATATTCTGAGCACTTGTTGGCTGCTTTTCCTTCACACTGCGGTCCAACTCATCCCAAACCATCTCAATTGGGTTGAGGTCGGGTGATTGTGGAGGCCAGGTCATCTGACACAGCACTCCATCACTCTCCTTCTTGGTCAAAAGGAATGGCTATTTAATAGCCCTTACACAGCCTGGAGGTGTGTTTTGGGTCATTGTATTGTTGAAAACAAATGATAGTCCCACTATGTTCAAACCAGATGGGATGGCTTATCGACCATGCTGGTTAAGTGTGCCTTGAATTCTGAATAAATCACAGACAGTGTAAGCAGCAAAGCACTCGCACACCATCACACCTCCTCCTCCATGCTTCACGGTGGGAACCACACATGCAGAAATTATCCGTTCACCTACTCTGTCTCACAAAGACACAGCGGTTAGAACCAAAAATCTCAAATTTGGACTCATCAGACCAAAGGACAGATTTCCACCGGTCTAATGTCCATTGATGTGTTTCTTGGCATAAGCAAGTCTCTTCTTATTATTGGTGTCCTTTAGTAAAGTTTTCTTTGCAGCAATTCGACCATGAAAGCCTGATTCATGAAGTCTCCTCCGAACATTTGATGTTGAGATGTGTCTGTTACTTGAACTCTTGTGAAGCTTTTATTTGGGCTGCAATCTGAGGTGCAGATAACTCTAATGAACTTATCCTCTGCAGCAGAGGTAACTCTGGGTCTTCCTTTCCTGTGGCGGTCCTCAAGAGAGCCAGTTTCATCATAGCACTTGATGGTTTTTACAAAGACACTTTGAAAGTTCTTGAAATGTTCCGTATTGACTGAGCTTCTTGTCTTAAAGTAATGATGGACTGTCGTGTCTCTTTGCTTATTTGAGTAGTTCTTGCCATAATATGGACTTTTACCAAATAGGGCTATCTTCTGTATACCACCCCTACCTTGTCACAACAAAACTGATTGGCTCAAAAGCATTAAGGAAGAAATTCCACAAATAAACTTTTAATAAGGCACACCTGTTAATTTCAATGCATTGCAGGTGACATGAAGCTGGTTGAGAGAATGCCAAGAGTGTGCAAAGCTGTCATCAAGGCAAAGGGTGGCTACTTTGAAGAATCTCAAATATAAAACATGTTTTGATCTGTTTAACTACTTGTTATTTCATAGTTTTGATGTCTTCACTGTCATTCTACAATGTAGGAAATAGTCAAAATAAAGTAAAACCCTTGAATGAGTAGGTGTGTCCAAACCTTTGACTGGTACTGTACATTATTACATAAACTCTATGGGCGAATGCTCATGGAAATGTTAAACGGCTTAATTGACATTTTGACTTGATTGATATTACAAAGCCAAACCAACGAGGGCAATTAGTGATTTTTGAATTGTATTCATTAAGGAAAAGTATCCTAAATGATAACCCGAACGACCAAATACGAGTATTTCTGTACATTTTTGGTGAATGATACAATTTAGCTTCAAAGCAATCATCCAAGAACTCCCAAGTGCTCTCCATGAATCCAAACCTCTAAATATAGTCCGAAAAGTTGTAAAACATTTTAAGTAGCAATTGAGAAACGTGTGTTTTTCTGGTTGCGTAATTGCATGATTCTACAAAGAAACAACATCACCAATCCTTTGCTTAACATATGCTTAGTACTGTTATTGTATCCCATTCATAAACGGTGGATGTGGTAAGTTTACTATGGATCCAGAAAACATCTGGACAAAAATCTGTTGTGCATAGGTTCAAATAGGTTAATCCCATGACACCGCAGAGCATTCTGCTGTGCAGACGCCAGGCAAGCAAATCATTACAGACAGTGGATTATTTGTTTCAGTATACACACAAGGTCTTTCTTGTTTTGTTGATCCTGAAAAAGAAAGTGTAAATATGCCATTGCTAAACCAATGCTTTTCATATCTATGAATTGTTTAAAAGTAATGTTTTTTTTAAATGTGTAGCTAACAAGATTGATCATGTTAGAGTTCAGTAAATCAAAACAGAAGTGTTCTAATGGTTATAACTTATGAGTAATGGCAAGCCTCTTCAGCTGACATTCAAAGATGTGTTTGTGTTACAGTTACCTAACTTGCTAAGAGTGCTCAACCAGACTAGATATGACCACGGATATGTGCTATGGCAATGTGGAGAATGCATATGTGCCAAAGTGTCATATGTGGACACCTCTTCAAATGAGTGGATTCAGCTATTTCAGCCACACTCTTTGTTGACAGGTGCATAAAATCGAGCACACAGCCATGCTGTAACGGCAGATTTCCTCCTCTTCGTCCACAAACCAACAGTGAAACCCAGGCTACCTATGGTTCTCAATCAGGGACAACGATAAACAGCTGCCTCTGATTGAGCACCATATCAGGCCAAACACAGAAATAGAAAAATCACAGAAACACAAACGTAGACTGCCCACCCCAACTCACGCCCTGACCATACTAAATAAAGTCAAAACAAAGGAAATAAAGGTCAGAACGTGACACATGCAATGGCACAGTCATAGGATGCCACGTATCCAACAAGTCAGTTCGTAAAATTTCTGCCCTGTTAGAACTGCCCCGGGTCAACTGTAAGTGCTGTTATTATGTAGTGGAAACATCTAGGAGCAACAACGGCTCAGCTGTGAAGTGGTAGGCCACACAAGCACACAGAACGGGATCGCCAAGTGCTGAAACATGTAGCGAGTAAAAATTGTCTGTCCTCGGTAGCAACACTCACTACCGAGTTCCAAACGGCCTCTGGAAGCAACGTCAGCACAATAACTGTTTGTCAGGAGCTTCATGAAATAGGTTTCCATGGCCGAGCAGCCGCACACAAGCCTAAGATCTCCATGCGCAATGCCAAGCGTCAGCTGGTGTGGTGTAAAGCTCGCCGCCATTGGACTCTGAAGCAGTGGAAACGCATTCCCTAGAGTGATGAATCACGCTTCACAATTTGGCAGTCCTAAAGATTAATCTGGGTTTGGTGGATGCCAGGAGAATGCTACCTGCATAGTGCATAGTGCCTATTGTAAAATTTGGTGGAGGAGGAATAATGGTCTGGGGCTGTTTTTCAGGGTTTGGGCTAGCCCCTTAGTTCCAGTGAAGGGAAATCTTAACGCTACAGCTAACAATGATATTGTAGATGATTCTGTGCTTCCACCTTTATGGCAACAATTTGGGTTTCAACACGACAATGCCCACGTGCACAAAGCGAGGTCCATACAGAAATTGTTTGTTGAGATCGGTGTGGAAGAACTTGACTGGCCTGCACAGAGCCCTGATCTCAACCCCATCTAACACCTTTGGGATGAATTGGAACGCCGACTGCGAGCCAGGCCTAATCGCCCAACATCAGTGACCGACCTCACTAACGTTCTTGTGGCATAATTGAAGCAAGTCCCTGCAGCAATGTTCCAACATCTAGTGGAAAGCCTTCCCAGAAGAGTGGAGGATGTTATTGCTGCAAAGGGGGGACCAACTCCATATTAATGCCCATGATTTTGGAATGAGATGTTTGACAAGCAGGTGTCCACATACTTTTGTCCATGTAGTGTACCTCTAACTTCCTTCATACTGGATGTAGAGACATAAAAATGGTATCCATGAGTTGATATGACACTTGGGGAAGTAGATAAAAGACCCAAATCCCTAAGTATCCATTTAAAAAAAGAAAACGATGCAAAATAAGAACAGCTAAAATTTACTTCAAAAACAAGGATCAAATTCAGCGCTGGAAATGCAAGAGAGGCTTGGAGAGGACTGAATTCGATGATGGCCAGGGCACAGAAACCAAGCATTCAATGTGAAGACCCCCTCAATTTTGCAAAAGAACTGAACATATTTTACTCCAGATTTGATCAAACAAATGTCCTTGCAGCCAACATTATAATAAATTGTTTCAAGCAGATTTGACAAATGTGACATCAGTGAGGAGTGCCACACTATCTTTCAGGCAATGTGACAATAGAGGAGAGGGATGTCACTTCTGTGTTCCGAGGGGTCAACCCACGCAAATCTCCTGGACCAGACGGCCTAAAGGGGAAGGTCCTGAAGGAATGCGCTTGTTTCCATCTGACTGTTCCAGCTGTTTCTGAACACAAGCTTTGTCCCGGAGGCCTGGAAGGTGTCTACTATAATTCCTGTACCTAAGATAACATATACCAAATCCCTCAATGATTTTAGACCCATTGCCCTGACCGCACTACTCAGCAAGGGCAAGGAAAGACTAGTTATCAAATAACTAACTGTGCAAATGGACCCTCTTCAGTTTGCTTATCGGCAAACCGGGGTGTAGAAGATGCATCACTGACTCTCCTGGACAAAGTCTACACCCATCTTCACAAAGCCAACACATATTTCAGGGTCTTACTCACCAGCCTTTAACACAGTGCAACCACACCTGCTACTAAAACGGCTTTGTGACCTAAATGTCAACTTGGGCCTGGTGCAGTGTATCCGAGAGTTCCTGAGGGAGCGACCCTAGAGTGTCAGTGTTAAAGGCACCCTATCTGATCACCTTGGTTGTGTCAATGACGGTGATTCTGATCTAACCATAAATTCATATATTGTGCCACTGGCCTGTGACGATCGAAGTTCAGTATGTAACCTAGTAGATTCACTTCAACCAGCTAGCTAACTTAGGTGGTCCATTGTTGCCTATGTGAGTAAGTTAGGCTAGCAAACATTTTAGCTAGGTAGCTTTTGAAAACGAAAGCTAAAAGAGTACAGAGCCATAGACCGTTTTGCCAACATAAAAGAGAGGAGGACGACATTGGCGTTTAACTAGTCTACAAGTAGATCAGTCCCCCAAAATTGTTTTACTTATACACACACACACACGCACAGACAGAAATCAGTCCCATGGATAGCCATATGACATTTAGCAACATTGATTGTAATAAATCATTTTTGGTATCTTTGTTTGGTTCAGAAATCAGTACCATGGACAGCCACATGATGTGGTGCCGGAGGAGTGGCTGCAGTTTTACAGGCTCCTAACCAATTGTGCTATTGTGTGTGTTTTTTTGAGTTATTTGTAACTTATTTTCTACATAATGTTTCTGCCACCGTCTCTTGTGACCAAAAAGAGCCTCTGGATATCAAGACAGAGATTACTCACCTCGTACTGGACCAGGATTTTTCTTTAAGGAGTCGGACGCAAAGGATTTAATTCAGACAAGGCCCAAATCCCTGTCATTCACACGAAGAAGAGACAGAGATTTTGGGGACGTAGCTCGGGGTGCCTTGTAAGGATCCGACAGCGAGTGGGTAATCCACCTCTACCATCAGTCCTATTAGCCAACGTGCAATCATTGGATAAAAAACTGTATGAGCTCCGATCAAGACTAGCCTACCAACGGGACATTAAAAACGGAAATATCTTATGTTTCACTGAGTCGTGGCTGAACGACGACATGGATAACATACAGCTGGCTGGGTTTTCGGTGCATCGGCAAGATAGAATAGCTGCCTCCGGTAAGACTAGGGGTGGCGGTCTGTGTCTATTTGTCAATAACAGCTGTTGCACGAAATCTAATATTAAGGAAAACTCAGAATTTTCCTCATATGAGGTAGAGTATCTCATGATAAGCTGTAGACCACACTATATACCAAGAGAGTTTTCATCTATAATTTTCGTAGCTGTTTATTTACCACCACAAACCGATGATGGCACTGAGACCGTACTCAATGAGCTGTATACGGCCATAAGCAAACGGCCATAAGCAAATGCTCATCCAGAGGCGGCGCTCCCAGTGGCTGGGGCCTTTAATGCAGGGAAACTTAAATCAGTTTTACCTCTTTTCTAGCAGAATGTTATATGGGCAACCAGAGGAAAAAAACTCTAGACCAGCTTTACTCCACACACAGACACATGTACAAAGCTCTCCCTCGCCTTCCATTTGGCAAATCTGACTATAACTATATCTTCCCGATGCCTGCTTACAAACAAAAACTAAAGCAGGAAGTACCAGTGACAAGCTCAATATGGAAGTGGTCAGATGACACCGATGCTAAGGTACAGGACTCCTTGGCTAGCACAGAGTGGAATATGTTTCAGGATTCTTCCGATGACATTGAGGAGTACACCACATCAGTCACTGGCTTCATCAATAAGTGCATCGATGAAGTCGTCCCCATAGTGACCGTACGTACCCCAACCAGAAACCATGAATTACAGGCAACATTCATACTGAGCTATAGGTTAGTGCTGCAGCTTTCATGGAGCGGGACTCTAACCTGGACGCTTATAAGAAATCTATGCCCTCCGACGAACCATCAAACAGGCAAAGCGTCAATACAGGACTAAGATTGAATTCTACAACACTGGGTCTGACGCTCGTCGGATGTGGCAGGGTTTGCAAACTATTACAGACTACAAAGGGAAGCACATCCACAAGCTGCCCAGTGACACAAGCCTACCAACGAGCTAAATTACTTCTATACGCGCTTCGAGGCAAGCAACACATGAGAGAACCAGCTGTTCCGGACTACTGTGTGATCACGCTCTCCGTAACCGATGTTAGTAAGACCTTTAAACAGGTCAACATTCACAAGGCTGCAGCGCCAGATGGATTACCAGGACGTGTACTCCGAGCATGTGCTCACCAACTGGCAAGTGTCTTCACTGACATTTCAACCTGTACCTGACCGAGTCTATAATACCAACATGTTTCAAGCAGACCACCATAGTCCCTGTGCTCAAGAACACCAAGGTAACCTGCCTAAATGACTACCGACCCTTAGCTCTCACGTCTATAGCCAAGTTCTTTGAAAAGCTGGTCATGGCTCACATCAACACCAGTGCCTTGCGAAAGTATTCAGCCCCCTTGAACTTTGCGACCTTTTGCCACATTTCAGGCTTCAAACATAAAGATATAAAACTGTATTTTTTTGTGAAGAATCAACAACAAGTGGGACACAATCATGAAGTGGAACGACATTTATTGGATATTTCAAACTTTTTTAACAAATCAAAAACTGAAAAATTGGGCGTGCAAAATTATTCAGCCCCCTTAAGTTAATACTTTGTAGTGCCACCTTTTGCTGCGATTACAGCTGTAAGTCGCTTGGGGTATGTCTCTATCAGTTTTGCACATCGAGAGACTGAACATTTTTCCCATTCCTCCTTGCATAACAGCTCGAGCTCAGTGAGGTTGGATGGAGAGCATTTGTGAACAGCAGTTTTCAGTTCTTTCCACAGATTCTCGATTGGATTCAGGTCTGGACTTTGACTTGGCCATTCTAACACCTGGATATGTTTATTTTTGAACCATTCCATTGTAGATTTTGCTTTATGTTTTGGATCATTGTCTTGTTGGAAGACAAATCTCCGTCCCAGTCTCAGGTCTTTTGCAGACTCCATCAGGTTTTCTTCCAGAATGGTCCTGTATTTGGCTCCATCCATCTTCCCATCAATTTTAACCATCTTCCCTGTCCCTGCTGAAGAAAAGCAGGCCCAAACCATGATGCTGCCACCACCATGTTTGACAGTGGGGATGGTGTGTTCAGCTGTGTTGCTTTTACGCCAAACATAACGTTTTGCATTGTTGCCAAAAAGTTCAATTTTGGTTTCATCTGACCAGAGCACCTTCTTCCACATGTTTGGTGTGTCTCCCAGGTGGCTTGTGGCAAACTTTAAACGACACTTTTTATGGATATCTTTAAGAAATGGCTTTCTTCTTGCCACTCTTCCATAAAGGCCAGATTTGTGCAATATACGACTGATTGTTGTCCTATGGACAGAGTCTCCCACCTCAGCTGTAGATCTCTGCAGTTCATCCAGAGTGATCATGGGCCTCTTGGCTGCATCTCTGATCAGTCTTCTCCTTGTATGAGCTGAAAGTTTAGAGGGACGGCCAGGTCTTGGTAGATTTGCAGTGGTCTGATACTCCTTCCATTTCAATATTATCGCTTGCACAGTGCTCCTTGGGATGTTTAAAGCTTGGGAAATCTTTTTGTATCCAAATCCGGCTTTAAACTTCTTCACAACAGTATCTCGGACCTGCCTGGTGTGTTCCTTGTTCTTCATGATGCTCTCTGCGCTTTTAACGGACCTCTGAGACTATCACAGTGCAGGTGCATTTATACGGAGACTTGATTACACACAGGTGGATTTTATTTATCATCATTAGTCATTTAGGTCAACATTGGATCATTCAGAGATCCTCACTGAACTTCTGGAGAGAGTTTGCTGCACTGAAAGTAAAGGGGCTGAATAATTTTGCACGCCCAATTTTTCAGTTTTTGATTTGTTAAAAAAGTTTGAAATATCCAATAAATGTCGTTCCACTTCATGATTGTGTCCCACTTGTTGTTGATTCTTCACAAAAAAAATACAGTTTTATATCTTTATGTTTGAAGCCTGAAATGTGGCAAAAGGTCGCAAAGTTCAAGGGGGCCGAATACTTTCGCAAGGCACTGTAGTCTTTAAGATGCCATTGCAGATCCATTGGTCTTTCCTAAGGTATTCACACTTACATATATCTGAGCTATCTGCTTTCAAATATATTCAACAGGACAAGTTAAAAAGTGTGTTTTTACTCAAAAATTACTTTATTAAACAAAAAAACATTTACTGGCAATTCCACTCCTCTTCTCTCTCCAACCGGTGCTTTCCAGAGGAGATAATCAGTAGTAATCACATTTGATTTCTCTCCCCGCATGGCTTCCAAACCCCACAGTGGACCATGAGAAGCAGGATGTGGTGAGGCCCCTGTAGATATGGCCACTGAGACACATTAGAATGTGGTCTCTCCCCTAGTGCTTCGTGTGATTGTGGCAAGAAGAAGTGGCACTGGCTTTGGGAACTTCATTAGTCTGAATCCTTCAACATGAAGGGCCTGGTAGCTTCAAGTAGACAGATAGAGAGGCACATGAGCACATTTCAAGTCTAACTACACCATTTGTTGTTCTATAATCATCTGTTCACATTACATAGCAGACAGGGTAGTGTGTGGGTGTTGGAAAGGAAAGGAGCGCATTAGATCCTTAAAAAGGAAAATAATTTTAGTATAAACTAAATGTGAATAATGTATAATCCTGGCTGAATCGCCGTACTGATCTCTATGTTGGACTAATCACTGATTATTTGTTATAGATATTAAAGGGACACTCCACTAACAAAAAACACTCAACCCCTCCAAAAAACATTTATTGCCATAATGGTCAGAGTTAGGTCAGCTTACACCAGTCTCACCTAAAGCAGCAACTGTAAGACTTGAAACCAAACACTGGCAAACCAGAATCACATGATTTCTAACAGGTCTTTAAAAATCGTATGGCATGTGAAACAGTAACACCTGGAGAAAAAAAATAATAATTATGCACTTACAAATATTGTCAGCTAGGTGGAGTTGTCTGACTATTGGAATTGTCTCACTACATAAAGGAGCATTGCCATTTAATTCTACTGAGATGTATTTGAGCCTGAGCAGAGTCAGCACACTCTCAGCCTGGCCATGGATGGCTCTTCAAAGGGAGTCAGTAACAGCGCTGGGTTTTCTATCCAAGTTTCCACCATAGCAAGAAAGTAAAAGTGGCAAAAATCCCTGTTGGCCATTGGTTTTGAGCTGCTCTTGAACTATTTACGTGGAACTGAACCCTTTTTGCATAAATGTACAAATCTCCATTAACAATAATTGTATGGTACTTTGAACTCTTCTCTATTTTGATGTGTTGTACAGTATGCCAACATTGTGGTGGTATGGAGGTGAGTATTTGGTAAATCCAGAAACAGAAGAGGAAGCAAGTCATCCCGCTCCCTAATTTCTAGGAAACCATACTCAAGATTAATCATGTGACCAAATATTTAGGAAGAGGTCATCATCTCATGGAGTCTGTGAAGGAGGAAGCCACATGGAAAAAGTGATAAGCAGGTTAGGCCCAAAAAATGGATTTTCACAAAGTAAAAATAATGTATTGTGTTATAGGTTTCATGATGCTTGTATGTAAACCAAATTAGATAGTTTTAAGAATGTTTTATACATCAGTTGGGGTCTCTATAAGCTACAATATGAGGTCCTAAATGTACATATGAATCCTTGTAGCTGTGAGGGCTAGTACAATATAATCCAAATGGTTGCTTTTGGGTAAATTGTGCCATTTGGCCAGACGCAAAAGTTGAGCCAATGTAGTCAATGTACCCCATACAAATGATTACATTTTGTCAGTTTTATTTGTATAGTATTTTGAAAAATGCCTTTCTCAGTTGCCCCCCCACCCCCCACCCACCCACCTCGCCCAAGGCCACAATTTAAGTGTTTTCTTCCAAAGTGTCATGTAAGGTATTATCGCTGGGATATGAGGTTAGCCCAGGGTCTGAGCCTATATTAAATGTTTTGTACAAGTGTTAGAAATGTGCCCTTATGCTTACCCTATCCTTATGCTCTATGTACCCCATACCCTTACTAAGTTATCCTGTTTGGGATAGGGGGCAGCATTTTCACATTTGGATGAAAAGTGTGCCCAGAGTAAACTGCCGGCTACTCAGTCCCAGTTGCTAATATATGCATATGATTAGTAGGTTTGGATAGAAGACATTCTGAAGTTTCTAAAACTGTTTGAATGATGTCTGTGAGTATACCAGAACTCATATGGCAGGCAAACACCTGAGATAAATCCAACCAGGAAGTGGGAAATCTGAGGTTTGTCGTTTTTCAACGCTTTGTCTATTGAATATACAATGTCTATGGGGTCAAATTGCACTTCCCAAGGCTTCCACTAGAAGTCAACAGTCTTTAGAAACTTGTTTCAGGCTTCTACTGTAAAGGAGGGGCTCATAAGGGCTCTTTGAGTCAATGGTCTGGCAGAGTGCCACAAGCTCGCGGCGCTCGTTCACGTGAGAGGTAGCTCGCGTTCCATTGCTTTTCTATAGACAAAGGAATTCTCTGGTTGAAACATTATTGAAGATTTATGTTAAAAACACCCTAAAGATTGATTCGGTACATCGTTGGACATGTTTATACGGACTGTAACGGAACTTTTGGACTTTTCGTCTGGACCTAGTGCTCGCGCCTCATGAAGATGGATTACTGGGCTGAAAGTACTAACAACAAGAAGGAATTTGGACACAAATTATTAACTTTATCGAACAAATCAAACGTTTATTTGTGGAACTGGGATTCCTGGGAGTGCATTCTGATGAAGATCATCAATGGTAAGTGAATATTTATAATGCTATTTCTGACTAATGTTGACTCCACAATATGGCGGATATTTCTTTGGCTGGTTTGGTCTAGGAGCGCCGTACTCAGATTATTGCATGGTGTGCTTTTTCCGTAAAGTTTTTTTAAAATCTGACACAGCGGTTGCATTAAGGAGAAGTCTATCTTTAATTCTGTGAATAACACTTGTATCTTTTATCAATGTTTATTTTGAGTATTTCTGGAAATTGATGTGGCTCTCTGCAAAATCACCAGATGTTTAAGAAGCAAAACATTATTGAACATAACACGCCAATGTAAACTGAGATTTTTGGATATAAATATGCACTTTATCGAACAAAACATACATGTATTGTGTAACATGATGTCCTATGAGTGTCATTTGATGAAGATCATCAAAGGTTAGTGATTTATTTCATTTTATGTTTAGTGTTTCATCTTCATTAATAAATAGAAGATGTATTCATATCACGCTGCGCCTTGGTCTCCTCCATTCAACGAACGTGACAGAGATCTTAAAGAATTTGAAGTTAGGATAGGCTAAATGTTTTAAAGTTGGTCTTATAGCTTAATTTGCCAAGGATTAGGACAATTTTAAATAGCTACTGTACTACTGTATTACTGTGGCTCTAATTCAAACCCATGTTAATGTATGCAAATTTAAAATGGTTATAATTGTAAAAAAATCTGAAAATCAAGTTGAAGCCAACATTCGGTTGTCTTGCTCATAATAACCACACATGGTTTTACCGCAACAAGTGCAACAGACCAGCACAACAGCCTTCAATTCAAATGTTGGGAAACAAACCAAAACACCAACATCTCTCATAAAAACTGATCAGAAATCAAATCACAGAAAAATTATATTGGAGCATTAGAACTTCTAAGTGTCAGCGGCCACATCATGATGATGATGCGTTTTGCATCATATGATCCATTTTGCGTCATCATCATGATCTGGCTGGTGACACTTTGCGTCTTAAAAGTCCAATATCTTGTAACTTGACTGCTGACATGCAAAAAAAAATATTTTAAGCATTTTTGTAGACTTAGAACATCAACTGTAGTTGCTTTTCTACAAAAAAGTTGATTTTGAGAGTGAAAGCATGAAGAAATTGGAGGAATTTGGTCCTTACGCTTTCTTTATCAAATCTTCTCTCTCTGGGATTTTGCAGAAAAGAACACATGGCACTTTAAAATCTGCAATAAATGTAACAGTCTCTTTGCTGTTACAGTAAATCTATTCAAAAAAATGTAAGAACACAAGGGCATGCTAATTTAAAAGATGGCTAGTCATTATTAGCTTGGTTCTGTATGGAATGCAGGCACAGTATGGGAGACAGGCTAGTTCATCATCAATGATCAATTTCTTTATAATAAAAATATGGTGCGACCAAATGATGTTCTGGTGCCACCAACTGAAAAAAATGGATTGGATAAAGTTAGTGAAGAACCTTATATATGTTGATAGCTTTCAGAGTTCAATACAGGATTGTAACATTAGCCAGCTATCTATCTTACCTAGTCCCGCTAGGCTAGCAAGGTAGCTAACTTTAGGTTACGTCTAATCGAGAATCTTTCGAGGTAACTTTCTCAGCTTTCATTGGAATGGATTCCTCATCAGTTCAACCTGAAAATACCTGATAATCTTTGGTCACCACAAGCATAATTATTGATAGCTGCAGCCCACTGGCAGTGGTAAATCTGTAGTATTTAGAACGGAAAAATACAACTTTTTTTGCGCTTGTTTGTAATTAGCACAGCCAGCCACAGAACACCACACAGGCATGATGACAAACATTAGTGAAAAACAAAAATCTTACCTAGAGAAGTTCTGAGTTTACTTTGTGTTGTTTGTTCGAAGTAAACAACACCATCATCCAAGTTTGTGGGCACTTTGATTGCCGGCGCTATGAATGTGGTTCACCATGAGCAGAGGAATACACAGGAAGTCGAAACTTCCCGACTTACCAGTGAAATTAAAATGTACTCATTGCAGCTGGTGGTTTGGATCATTGTGATGTTTATGACAAAAACTTGATGTTGTTAATATAGTAATGACTATATGCTGTGTCAGAGCCAGGGTGAACTGTCCCTTTAAGTTTGGATAATGGTCCTAAGAGATGTGAAAGAGATAAAACCTGAAGTCAAAGTTCTATTTGACATTTTACCAGATGGCCTTCGTGATTTTAAGATCAAAACTTTGTGGCAGTAAGGAGGTGAGTAGTGATCAATCTCTCAATATGAACCCTGCAAGTTTCAAATGCATATGAGGTGATTTGTAGAAACCAATTAAATTGGCTTAAATTCTAGAAACGTCTGCCAAGAAAAGGGTGTCAAATAAATATGTGGAAAACAATTTTATCCTTGAATATTTATTTGTAAGCACAGGCAAAGCTGTGGATTTTTATTATCTTAATATGAGGTTTTGGTGTTCGGCAGTGTTCAGCAGGGTTTTTTACCAGCAAAGTTCAGTAGTCAAAGTCTACGCCACTTTGTCGGTGATTGGTCAACAGTAGGGCTTCTTCAATTAAGTGTTCTCTTGAGAAATACTGCACCAAACATCTTAGTTTGATGTAACATTTTGTGACTAAACATCAAAATTAATTACAGATTACAGTCTTTTTGAGGGAGAATGGGAGGCACAGACATTCATGCCGCCTAGCTGAGCTCTGCCTGGAGTAAACCAAACCTAGTATGGGGAGGCCTTTAGCCACAACAAGAGTGGGGTTGTGCCATTTTTTATATTCAGCACCACTCTGTCAATGAAAATATATTATTCTTTCTAACAAATATATCTACATATATTTCAGGATATGAATCCCTGGAAATTATCAGAATTCATGTAAATCATTACAGTTTTGAAAAGATAGCTTGTCCAAAAAAAGTGGTCTCTTGGCACAATGTATGAGATAAGTTGAGCCGCGGAACAAGATAAGTTAAACCACCTACAAATTTCTGCACTGAATGAAATATTTCCACTAACTTTTTAAAACCATGTCTATCTTTATTTCCAAAACACAATTCAACACAATCACAATCACGTTTTTTGTCTTTTAATAATTTTAAGCATCTTTTAGCACATATTTAACACCTAATAAACACTTCGTACTTTTTTTAGAATAGGCCAGGCCCTGTTGTTATCTCATATCCCAGCGATAATGCCTGGGAAGAAAACACTTTGCTCAACTTGCCATTGGCTCAACCACTGGCTTAACTTACCCCAAGGCAACCATTTTGACTACTTTAGCCCACACAGCTACAATGATGCACTTTCATGCTAGGGTTAGGACCTCAAATTGAAACGTATAGCGATGCCAACTGATGAACCCAATCTTAAAATTATCTTCTTTGGTGTAGATACAAGGATCATGAAACCTCAATAAATTGTTAACACAATAAATTAATTTGAATTGTTACAAATAATTTTTGGGACCTAACTTGTCCATGTGGTTTCTTCCTTTACAGACTCCATGAAATGATGATCTCTTCCTGTATATTTGGTAAAATTATACATTTTGTGTATGGTTTCCTAGAAACAAGGGTTGCTCAACTAATCTTAAATTTACTGTCCCTACTGGACAGAATGCATTATGGAGAAAATTGTGTGCCTGTCACATATTTCATAAAGTAAGTTGTTTATTTTTCATGATATTCTGTGATAGTGTGTTGCGCACGCAGGAACGTATACACACACACACACGCAGGCACACCGGCACACAGGCACACACACCCATCCAACCTATACGCCTGGTAGACGTAAATCCAAGACACTCCAATTAGTATGATACAGTTTGTTACGTTTCATATAGTATGTATTCATTTGTGGCTGTCCATCATCCATTTTGTATGATATGTTACAAACTGTAATTCGTTCAATCTGTAACGAATTGCAATTTGTATAATATGTTACGAATTTGCAAAACATATATGTTGTGAATTCTAATTTGTTGTAACTTACGTTAGCTAACATTAGCTAGGCTATGGGTTAGGGTTAGGGTTAGGGTTAAGGTTAGGGTTAGGAGTTAGGTTAAAGGGTTAAGGTTATGCTTAGGGGAAGGGTTTGCTAACATGCTAAGTAGTTTCAAAGTAGCTAAAAAGTAGTAAATCGTTGCAAAATGGCTAGTTAGCTAAAATGCTAAAGTTGTTTGGGATGAGTTTCGAACACGCAACTTTGGGTTGCTAGACATTCACATTATACGCCCACCCATATGGTTAATGTTAGGGTTAGGTTAAATGGTTAAGGTTAGGGGAAGGGTTAGCTAGCATGCTAAGTATTTGCAAAGTAGAAAGCTGTTGCAAAGTTGCTAATTAGCTAAAATGCTTAAGTCCGTGATGAGATTCGACATGCAACCTTTGGGTTGCTAGAGGTTCACATTACAAGCCCACCCTACTTTCATTTGTGCCTTTCTGTAAACCTCTGTCTTATGTAATCATACCAAATGTAACATATCATACGAATTCAAGTTTCTCTGATTTACGTTTTCTATGTTACGTCTAGTCTATGAGACCATTTGCCTGGTCACTAAAGCACAGTATCTGTCTAAACTACTGGCACACTCTGCGATGGCTGTCCTGCCTTTGTGACATGTCACATATTTAAGGATTAGTCCTTCCCTTTGTAGATGACATTATTTATCAACTGTTTTCTGACATGATTCGCCTGTTTTATTTTTCCTTTAATCGCTCTCCAATAGTGTCCTTTTGTGCTTTCTGATGTTAGTCCAGGCAGTTAATCTACATTCTTTGGGCCGTTTTGTCTAGTACTCTAGTGGTGACGCTCGTGTTTTCAGTCTATTCAGGAGATCATAGATTAACTTTCCACTGCAAATTTGAAAGGTTAGCAGTCTATCTGCCCCTAGAGGAGGTAAGAAAGTGAAAATATTATATAATTAGCATTCATTTCCCTCAGCTGACCCTACCTTCCTAATCACACTTCAGGAACTGGCTCCTGTTATCTAAGTATAGATGCAGAAAGAATGAAGCTCCAGCTGTAGTATTGGTGCCAGGATAAATCAATTGGAACTGTCTGTATTGGGAACACACTTACTGCAAGTGTCCTTAGAATTAGATACATGTAGTTATTGGCTTATGGCTAGGGTTAGGGTTGAGCCAGGGTGAATCTTTGTGTTAGTATTAAGGTTAAGGTTATAAACCCTAGGGTTTAGCGGGGGTGTGGACATTTAGCTTGGCTTAGGGTTAGAATTATGGTTAGGATTTGGGTTGAGCCTGGGGTGTGGACGTGAAGCTAGGGTTAGGGTTCATAATGCACATTGTGTAGCCCTGATAGGATAAGATATCATGGACATTTTCCAAATGTGGTGTGGTTGTGTGACTGACTGTGACTGTCCTGGAGTGACTGAACATGTGGTAAGTCTGATTGCGGTTGGAGGTCAATGGAGTAATTGTACTCAGGACATTTGAGAATGTCCTCCTAAACCCAAATCTGTCATTTACTAAATCACCCAATAATCATTCTTTACAGGTGTTTGTCATCAGCTGAGTGAAATGGAGGGGGGAGTCATGCTGTTCTAATTGCTCTAATGATCATCCACAAGGTGCTCTTGTTTTTCCAGAAGTCAGTTAAGTCTGGATAATTGTAATAAGAAATGATAACGTTTTATCTGGACTTAAAACTTGAAGTCAAAGTTCTATTTGACATTTTACCAGATGGCCTTTGTGATTTTAACGATTCGGTCAAAAACATATTCAACAGAGGAGGAGAGAAAGACAAAAACGTCTCACCAAAAAAAATCTGCATTGTGTCAAACAAATTCTGAAATGATGAGAAATGGACCGTGAAGTCATGTCTCCTGAGCCAGTAGAAAGTGTAGCCAAGGGATCACACCTATGAGTCACAACACAAAATTGCCCCTCACCCATACCTCTTAAAAAATAAATGAAATGACTGTTTCTGCCCCTCCTTTGATCAAAACATACCAGCAAGCTATGCCCTTTACTTTAGAGAGACTTGTAGGGTAAATTTAGTTTTTACATTCTGCACGCACTGTTGAGATATCCCTGCAGCGCTAACCCTGGGAGCCTAAGTGAGTGAGTGGCCATGTTTACTGACAGTTGATGACAACCTGTTCATTAAATCTTCCGCAGACTTTGCGGGAGAAAAGTTGGGCTGAAAAGTCTCTGAAGTTTTTTTGTCTCCCTTTTTCCCCTTCATCCATTCCCACCCCATCTCACCTCAAGTATCTAATTGCTGTAGCCAGGGGCACAGTGAGCAAAGATGTTGTTTTGTGTTTCGCCAAGCCTTTCATTATCTCTCCTGAATGCAAAACGAAGCCTAATCTCAACTAATGAGAAGTCTAAAACTCTGCTAAATGGGAGTGAGGGTAGGAAGAAATAGCCCCTGTGGTGGGACTCAGAATACTCCAGTATACCTACTGTGATCATGTTACAGGCCCCAGAGTGCACAGGGAAACTTTCACGCATTAAAGCATTAGGTTACTCACTCACCTTCACAGTTTCTAGATATCACACACAACCTCCAACAACACAGACCACAACGATGATGTTAGTGCGTCTGGGCTTTGATCGGATCCAAATGTGATGTGCAAATGGTATAGCCAAAAGGATGGAAAATAAATAAACACTCTAACAAACAAAAAGCACGGGTTAAAGAGAGGAATACGTGAGTACTGTAAACTATTTTGAAGGCAGCAAAACTTTACCTAATACAAGACCAATACAAGACCCTGGCTTAGAGCAATTAACAAAATGTCTGGCACACAGATGTGTTAATTGAGATGCTTCAATGGACTCTTTATTCTTTAAATTAAAATGTTGGTTTGCCACAATGGGTTTCCCTTGGTTTGGCTAAGAGACACGGTGCTAGACAGCTTCCCCGTATGAAGTTGAGGATTTCCTCCAAAATCCTTTTTTTTCTAGCTCCATGGACTTGTTCTTTAGACCTCTCTATGCCAAACATATCCTCAAAATCCACTGCCTGCTGGGAATCTGACAACCAATTATTCCCCAGTTCCCTTCCCACTAAAACATCTGCTTTCCTTGTGCTCTGGTGCTGGATTCACCACAGTGCTCTATTCTAATCTCAACCGGCTTGGCCCTGTGACAACACCTTCAGCACACCTTTCGGTATGTGGTCAGAAACAATCCACTCTCAAGGCAGCTCTCTCCTGCTGTATGTTATCAGTAACAGGCAGGCCTGCAGCACATAGCAGAGATGTACACTTAGTGTAGTGTATCGCTACACACACACACACACACACACACACACACACACACACACACACACACACACACACACACACACACACACACACACACACACACACACACACACACACACACACACACACACACACACACACACACACAAGTGTAGGACTGTTGTCCATGTGTGGGACTGTGGGGGAGAGGAGAGGCAGAAGTAGTGACAGAAACTGAATCTGGGGAGGAGGAAGGGAGGGTGTGCTGGTGTCTGAGGTGCTGCTGCTCCAGACCAGTGCCTGGGACTGACTGTAGAACCTCTCCATGCTTCACTTCTCACTGGTCCCTGCTTCTGGAAATATTGTCACTACTATTTTTGAATTTGGATCTGTTTGTACTCACAGCTGTTTGGAACATTGGAACAGAATAATGGATCTCACCACTTTTTACTTCCTGACCACTACTTTGGTTTTGATACTGGAGCATGAAGGTAAAGACCTTTCTCCTACTTTTTTATTTTAGTTATGTTTTATTTAACTAGGCAAGTCAGTTATAAGAACAAATTCTTATTTACAACGATTATTGAGACCGTATGAGAAGCTTGCACGTTTTGTTTTAACTGGCATAAAGTGTGCTTTACTATCCTGCGGGGTATACTTGTTGCACCTGAGCTGTGGTTTAATAGAGATAACATGTAGTAGGTGATTGCGAGCGCTCACGTTGGTCATGCCTTTGAGCAGATGCCTGGGTCAACTCTCAGCTTTGACTGTGTGCTTTTATCCCTGTCTGTTTTGATATGTTATTCAACGGAGCAGTGTGTTAAGTTGATTTAGTGAATCTACTTGGGAACAAAAAAAAGCCTATTTTATATCATTTTTACTACGGTTGTTATGAAGGAGATGTCTGCATCCCCTGCTCAAGAGTCACACTATTCTGTATGAGATTAGAAAGAAATTGTTTGCATAAAAATGACCTCTGACGTAATCGTTGCTGCTGATGCAATGTTGTGAGCTGATCTAATTAGTGTGCTGTTGTCGAATGAGGAGAGTGTTATATATTACAAGTATAAAAACATGGTCCTGCGTGGTTCAGTTGGTAGAGCATAGTGCCTGCAATGCCATGGTTGTGATTTCAATTCACACGGGGTCCCGGTGTGAACATATATGCACTCACTACTGTAAGTCCCTCTGGATCAGAGCATCTGCTTAAAGACGAAAGTGTAAAAATAGGAAAAAACTCCAATGGATGAAATGTACATATACTTGAAACTACAGTATAAGCGAAGCAGCATCCCACTTTAGAATTTTATCATATATGTACATATAAAAGGGAGAAATGTGGAGATTCTGACCACCCAAAGGCCTTATCTATTCTTGAGGCCCGTGTTCTGGACCATAAGAGTTAGATGCCAGCTAATGTAAACCATAGTGTTCTGGATTTGTTTTCCAACCTTGCACTTAAACTTCAAGGACACCTTAACACCTCCACATTCCAGTTGGCAACTCCTTCAATTTCCCTATAGCATTTTCCCAGGTTGTTGCTTTATCAATTTACCTGGTAAGATAAGGTCAAGTAAATTAATAAAATGGCTCACAGATAAACCGTCAATCACAACTTCCACATTTCTCATTACATAACGTTTTACTTGAATCTAACATATCCTCAATAGGACTATGTTCATCAACCAAACAACATTTGATTGTGTGACCTGCTAGTATTGGTCTGCAGGACATTTTAAATGAGTGTGTTTTTGATACATGAAGAATCCTAAACCACTCTGCCGTTGTGGTAGCCAGACATCTGATGCTTATGAATCTGAGGGAAAAGTTCAATCCACCTAGCTACGTTCTCCTTGATCAAAGAAGGACAAAACTGATATGTTTAGGTCCGGACACAAATGAAGGTAAGATGTAACTATCTAGAGATACGTACTCTCTATAGATGTGTACTATTTCTATAGATATCTCGAGATTTGTAATATCAAAAGATACAATGCAACAGGTGTTCACAATGGGGCTGTTGCATTGCATCATGCAGTACTTTTCAGGAATTTGGACAACTCATTCAGCCCAATATAAAAAAATATACTGTTATTCTGGTCTGAATGTTTCTATGTCATGTGTTGCTGACCATGTGTGCTGCACATTCCCTTAGGAACCACAGACCATAAGTCAGTTCTATAACAGAGATCCCCAGGCAACACCCCACCTCAGTGTAGAGGGCTTTAGCTGCAGGAAAATGGATTCAGCTCTGGTGGTGGGCTGAATTGAATAAAATGGCTTACAGATAAGCTATCAATTACAACTTCTACATTTCTCATGACATGAAATTGATTTTTGTTGTTGTTTAATCTAACATATCTCAAATATGAGTACACGTATCAACCAAACAAAATGTTATTGTGACTTGTTATTGGTCTGCAGGACATTCTAGATGAGTGTGTTTTTGATAAACTGCATATTGGTTATCCATGAAGAATCCTAAACCACGTAGTTGTGGCAGCCAGACATCTGATGCTTATTATAAGGGGTTGATAAATAGCCTTTTTTCTTTTCTTTTCTTTTTTAATCTGAGGGAAAAGTTTGAAATATCTAGCTATGTACTCCTCGATCAAATAAGGACAAAAGGTATACATTTAGGTCAGGACACAAACAAAAGTAAGGGTTAGCTATGTAGAGATAAGTACTCTACCTCGATATCTCTAAATCAGAAGATACAATGCAACAAGTGTTCACACTGGGGCTGTTTTTACATCGTGCTTTCGAGGAATTTGGACTAGTCAACAAGCATAATATTACAAATATATTTACTGCTCTTTGGGTCTGAATATTTCTACATTATGTGTTGCTGCTGAAAATTCCCTTCAGAACCATAGAGCATACAGTTTTATAATGGAGACCCCCAGGCAACACCTCACTGGTTTAGAGGGCTTTAGCTGGAGGAAACAGGGATTCAGCTCTGGTGGTGGGATGAGATTTAACCGCACCTCAGTGATCTGAACCAGGAAAAACATGTTCCATTAACGCCAATCCTAATTGTATGGAGAAGGAAACCATGTAGACTATTTATCAAGGTCAAGACTTTATTAAGGCAAATAAAAAAATTACAAATTAAAACACAAATTAAACATGGATTATTATTGTGGATTATTATTATGGATTTTATTAGATAGTTTTTAAGAAGTATCTATGTCCTGTGTTATGGGTGTTGTTAAAGTACACTATGGTTTATTGTTTCTGATATATGATAATAAGAGTTCAACATTGGTTAGTTCAGCAATGTCTGGAATCCATTCAAGCTATTATACACAGCAAAACTGTTGCTTGTGGTAACATGCCACCCATATATTGTATTGTACCATATACAGTGCATTCAGAAAGTATTCATACCCCTTGAATTATTCCACATGTTGTTGTTGACAGTCTTCTACACACAATACCCCATAATGACAAAAAGAAAACTTGTTTTTAGATATGCTTGCACATTTATTGAAAATGAAACACAGATATACAGTTGAAGTCAGAAGTTTACATACACCTTAGCCAAATACATATAAAAACTCAGTTTTTCACAATTCCTGACATTTAATCCTCGTAAAAATTCCCTGTCTTAGGTCAGTTAGGATAACCACTTTATTTTAAGAACGTGAAATGTCTGAATAATAGGAGAGAGAATTATTTATTTCAGCTTTAATTTCTTTCATCACATTCCCAGTGGGTCAGAAGTTTACATTCACTCAATTAACATTTGGTAGCATTGCCTTTAAATTGTTTAACTTGGGTCAAACGTTTCGGGTAGCCTTTCACAAGCTTCCCACAATAAGTTGGGGGAATTTTGGCCCATTCCTCCAGACAGAGCTGGTGTAACTGAGTCAGGTTTGTAGGCCTCCTTGCTTGCACACGCATTTTCAGTTCTGCCCACAAACTTTCTATGGGATTGAGGTCAGGGCTTTGTGTTGGCCACTCCAATACCTTGACTTTGCTGTCCTTAAGCCATTTTGCCACAACTTTGGAAGAATGCTTGGCGTCATTGTCCATTTGGAAGATCCATTTGCAACCAAGCTTTAACTTCCTGACTGATGTCTTGAGATGTTGCTTCAATATAATGGTCATTATGCCCAAACAGTTCTATTTTTGTTTCATCAGACCAGAGGACATTTCTCCAAAAAGTATGATCTTTGTCCCCATGTGCAGTTGCAAACCGTAGTCTGGATTTTTTATGGCGGTTTTGGAGCAGTGGTTTCTTCCTTGCTGAGCGGCCTTTCAGGTTATGTTGATATAGTACTTGTTTTACTGTGGATATAGATAGTTTTGTACCTATTTCCTTCAGCATCTTCACAAGGTCCTTTGCTGTTGTTCTGGGATTGATTTGCACTTTTTGCACCAAAGTGCGTTCATCTCTAGGAGACAGAACGCGTCTCCTTCCTGAGCGGTATGACGGCTGCGTAGTCCCATGGTGTTTATACTTTATACTATTGTTTGTAAAGATGAACGTGGTACCTTCAGGCATTTGGAAATTGTTCCCAAGGATGAACCAGACTTGTGGAGGTCTACAATGTTTTTTCTGAGGTCTTGGCTGATTTCTTTTGATTTTCCCATGATGTCAAGCAAAGAGGCACTACGTTTGAAGGTAGGCCTTGAAATAAATCCACAGGTACACCTCCAATTGACTGAAATGATGTAAATTAGCCTATCAGAAGCTTCTAAAGCCATGACATCATGTTCTGGAATTTTCAAAGCTTTTTAAAGGCACAGTCAACTTAGTGTATGTAAACTTCTGACCAACTGGAATTGTGATACAGTGAATTATAAGTGAAATTATTTGTCTGTAAAAAAAAATGTGGGAAAAATTACTTGTGTCATGCACAAAATAAATGTCCTAACCGATAAATGTCCTAAAACTATAGTTTGTTAACAAGACATTTGTGGAGTGGTTGAAAAACAAGTTTTAATGACTTCCGACTTCAACTGTATTTAATTTAAGTATTTTGTAGAAACATCTTTGGCAGTGATTACAGCTGTCAGTCTTTCTGGTTATGTCTCTAAGAGTTCTCCACACCTGGATTGTGCAACATTTGCTCATTGTTCTTTTCAAAATTCTTCAAGCTCTGTCAAATTGGTTTTTGATCATTGCTAGAGAACCATTTCCAGATCTTGTCATAGATGTTCAAGTAGATTTAAGTCAGAACTGCAACTCGGACACTCAGGAACATTTACTGTCTTCTTGGTAAGCAGCGCCATTGTAGATTTGGCCTTGTGTGTTAGGTTATTGTCCTACTGAAAGGGGAATTCATCTCCCAATGTCTGGTGGAAAGCAGACTGAAGCAGGTTTTCCTCTCGGATTTTGCCTGTGCTTAGCTCCATTCTGTTTATTTTTCATCTTGGAAAATTCCCCAGTCCTTAACGATTACAAGAATACCCATAACATGATGCGGCCACCACTATGCTTGAAAATATGGAGAAAAATACTCAGTCATGTGTTATATTGGATTTTCACAAAAAATAACACTTTATATTCAGACCAACTCTGTCAGCTAGGTTAGTATTGTGGAGTAACTACAATGTTGTTGATCCATCCTCAGTTTTCTCCTATCACAGCCATTAAACTCTGTAACTGTTTTAAAGTCACTATTGACCTTACCTTGGTTTCCTTCCTCTCCAGCAACTGAGTTAGGAAGGACACCTGTATCTTTGTAGTGACTGGGTGTATTGATACACCATCCAAAGTGTAATGAATAACTTCACCATGCTTAAATGGATATTCACTGTCTGCTTTTGTTTATTTTTTTACCCATCTACCAATAGGTGCCCTTCTTTGCGAGGCATTGGAAAACCTCCCTGGTCTTTGTGGTTAAATCTGTGTTTGAAAATCACTGGGACCTTGCAGATAATTGTACGTGTGGGGTACAGAGACTAATGATAGTAGTTATTAAAGACTCATGTTAAATACTAGTGGTGCGCAGGTCAGTGGAATTATGTTTTGACAGGGGGTTCAGGATATATCAATAAGATATGTTTCTGTTTAGAATTGAAGACAGTTTGGTAGGCTGTTTGTTTGTCAACTTGTCTATAAATAGATGCAGTTTCTCTTCAGTCATTATGTTGCCCTAGAAGACTAAATAAACCCTTGCTCACCAATTATGTCATAAGTCGATAGAATGAATGCTTCAATCTAGCTGACATCAGTAAAGTTTTCTCTGTCATCTCTGCTTCTTTCGCGGAGCAAAGATGTTTAGGGACTGGGGAGAAAATGCAACAACAAACCAAAAAACTGGGAAGATTTTGTTTAAAAAATCCAAATGACATCAGTTTTAATGGTTGGAAGGAAATATACTAACTAAAAATGTAATGTGTTGGTCCCATTTTTCATGAGCTGAAATAAAAGATCCCAGAAATTGTCCATACACACAAAAAGCCTTTTTTCTCAAAAAAATTGAACACAAATTTATTTACATCCCTGTTGGTGAGCATTTCTCCTTTGCCAAAATAATCCATCCACCTGAAGATGTGACATATCAAGAAGCTGATTAAACAGGTGCATATTGTGCTGGGGACAATAAAAGGACACTCTAAAATGTGCGGTTTTGTTACACAACACAATGCTACACGTCTCAAGTTTTGAGGGAGCGTGCAATTAGCATTCTGACTGCAGGAATGTCCAACAGAGCTGTTGCCAGAATGTTCATTTCTGTACCATAAGCCGCCTCTAAAGTTGTTTTAGAGAATTTGGTAGTACATCAAACCGGCCTCACAACTGCAGACCACGTGTAACCACACCAGCACAGGACCTCCACATTCGGCTTCTTCACCTGCGGGATCATCTGAAAAGGGGGAGTGGGGCGCTGAGGAGTATTTTTGTCTGTAATAATTACTTTGTCGGGAAAAACTCATTTGGATTGGCTGGGCCTGGATCCACAATGGGTGGACCTGGCTCCCAAGTGGGTGTGCCTATGCCGTCCCAGGCCCACCCAAGGCCGGGCCCCTGCCAAGTCATGTGAAATCCATAGATTAGAGGCTAATGAATTGATTTCATTTGACAGATTTCCTTCTATGTACTGTAACTCAGCAAAATCGTTGAACTTTTTGCATGTTACGTTTATATTTTTGTTCAGTATGGAAAGCTGTGAAAACAACCCAGCATGTTTCTGATCAGATTTCAGTTCTTCTTGGATGCATATTTTATGTGGTTGAAATACAATCAGCTTTTATGATGCTGATAAAGGTAGCACCTTTACAGAAGGTATCTAACTGCTCATTCATGGGGGGGATATTTTCTGAAGGCACTGTACAGGATTACCGGGGATATAATCTGTGGTAGTTCTTAACGTTAGATCCAGAACTAATCTTGTAAAAACAGGGCCAGGGGCTCTGACAGTGTTGCCTCAACATTCTGCTGGAGACCGTTTCTCACTTAATGGGTTGGTATGGATTAAATAGTAATCTCATGGATGACTTTGGCAATCAACTCATGAATCGCTAAAACAATGAACTCTCACTTCTCCAAATAGGTCGCTAAATAAAATGTCATCTCAGGAGGCACGCAAGGTTTGTAGTGTAACATTTCTATAGAAAAATGCCAATACAGTATAATCCATGGTCCAGGCGTCTGTTTGGCGCGGAGTCTGTAAGACCCCAACCTATAATTTCCTTGCTAAAAGTCTAAAGCAAGAAATCCACCATTAAAACAGCTCCCTGATCAAAAGATGATTTACCTTTAGCTATTTGCATCAGTCAAAGCTACTTACATAAATCATTGGACACCTGTATGATCAGAATTTCTGTTGGGGCATTTTCCCTGAGACTTGATGATAAAGAGCTGAAGCGGACCGCTTGGGTGTACAAGGGAAATCTGGTTTCCTTCAAGTGATAAAAAGTCAAACCCAGCCAAATTATCAGAAGCTGCACTCGTGGCTTGCCCCAACAGACGCCTGAATGCACTGCATGAACTTGCAAGGAACATGCAGGGTACAATGCGGTTGGCCACTGATTCATTGGAGTGCTTTAAATCCAAATCCACATGGCATTTGGGATTCTCCACCACATGAGCTTTATAGCACATTTTATTAAACTATTGACCTTTACAGGGTGTAACAGTTTGATAAAATGTACAAAATAAAATATAAAGTGTATAAATATATTAGGATTAGATGGGGGAAACATAAGAACGTAGCTATGTGGAGACAGTGTCACTATCAGAAAAAAATCCCTGTCTATACTGGACATACAGTGGCAACCTAATCTAGACTTCATCTGGGCTATCAGACTGTAATAATACAGTTGAAGTGGGAAGTTTACATACACTTAGATTGGAGTCATTAAAACTCATTTTTCAACCACTCCACAAATTTCTTGTTAACAAACTATAGTTTTGGCAAGTCGGTTAGGACATCTACTTTGTGCATGACACAAGTAATTTTCCCAAAAATTGTTTACAGACAGATTATTTAACTTATAATTCACTATCACAATTCCAGTCGGTCAGAGGTTTATATACACTAAGTTGACTGTGCCTTTATACAGCTTGAAAATTCCAGAAAATGATACCATGGCTTTTTAGAAGCTTCTGATAGGCTAATTGACATAATTTCAGTCAATTGGAGGTGTACCTGTGGATGTATTTCAATGCCTTCCTTCAAACTCAGTGCCTCTTTGCTTGACATCATGGGAAAATCAAAATAAATCAGCCAAGACCTCAGAAAAAACATTGTAGACCTCCATAAGTCTGGGTCATCCTTGGGAGCAATTTCCAAACACCTGAAGGTACCACGTTCATCTGTACAAACAATAGTATGCAAGTATAAACACCATGGGACCACGCAGCCGTCATACGCAGCCGTCAGACGCGTTCTGTCTCCTAGAGATGAACGTACTTTGGTGCGAAAAGTGCAAATCAATCCCAGAACAACAGCAAAGGACATTGTGAAGATGCTGGAGGAAATAGGTACAAAAGTATCTATATTCAGAGTAAAACGAGTCCTATATCGACATAACCTGAAAGGCCGCTCATCAAGGAAGAAACCACTGCTCCAAAACCGCCATAAAAAAGCCGGTTGGCAACTGCACATGGGGACAAAGTTTGTACTTTTTGGAGAAATGTCCTCTGGTCTGATGAAACAAAAATTGAACTATTTGGCCATAATGACCATTGTTATGTTTGGAGGAGAAAGGGGGAGGCATGCAAGCCGAAGAAGACCATACCGACCGTGAAGCACGGGGGTAGCTGGTGCACTTCACAAAATAGAAGGTGTCATGAGGATGGAAAATTATGTGGATATATTGAAGCAACATCTCAAGACATCAGTCAGGAATTTAAAGCTTGGTCACAAATGAATCTTCCAAATGGACAAGCATACTTCCAAAGTTGTGGCAAAATGGCTTAATGACAGCAAAGTCAAGGTATTGGAGTGGCCATCACAAAGCCCTGACCTCAATCCTATAGAACATTTGTGGGCAGAACTGAAAAATGTGTGTGCAAACAAGGAGGCCTACAAACCTGACTCAGTTACACCAGCTCTGTCAGGAGGAGTGGGACAAAATTCAACCAACTTATTGTGGGAAGCGTGTGGAAGGCTGCCTGACACATTAAACAATTTGGCCAGTGGGTCAGAAGTTAAACAATTTAAAGGCAATTCTACCAAATACTAATTGAGTGTATGTAAACCTCTGACCCACTGGGAATGTGATGAAAGAAATAAAAGCTGAAATAAATAATTATCTCTACTATTATTCTGACATTTCACATTCTTCAAATAAAGTGGTGATCCTAACTGACCTAAAACAGGGAATTTTTACTAGGGTTAAATGAAAGGAATTATGAACAACAGAGTTGAAATGTATTTGGCTAAGGTGTATGTAAACTTCTGACTTCAACTATGCGTCTGACTGACATCAAACGTATAACCAGTGATGATCAGTGTCTTTCTGAGGGCTGGATAAAACGCTGTGTGTTGCCAGGTGTAGCCCAGTGGCAGTAAGATGGCCTATAGACTCTGAGAGGGCTGGAGGACACACAATAAGTGAATTGTTTTATAGACTATTGGCCCTTATGAGAAGCACATAATTGGATTGATGTGTCACGATTATAACAGCATCAGCAGTGCCAAATGAGCTACAGTACACACTGTTCTTCAGAAACTAATACAAATGGATTGACCGCAATCTCACAATTCTGTACCCTATGTCCTTGTAAAAGGTTCATTAGCGTGTGTTATATTGATATAATGCTTTATTCATGGGTTTTCTCATTGTCCCAGCATACTCAGACTCCACCTCCATCCCTGGGACTGGTTCAGAGGAGGGCCCCGTGAAGCTGCTTAACCACAGGCCCCATCGGCGGGAGAAGCGTTGTTCCTGTGAGAACCTGAAGGATAAAGAATGTGTGTACTTCTGCCACATCGGCATCGTCTGGGTAAACACTCCTGGGTGAGTCCATCGAGACACTCACACAGGAACATCACACAGCACAACTGGAATTCACCCCCTCATAAACATACCATAGCTAGAAAGATCCTGAAGGCACATCTCTGTGTTGTGAAATCAGAGATACAGCTATACATAGTTTTGGTGGATTGAAAAGGTGGAAATGCGTAACATTTGAATGATAAATTCTCATGCTGTATCAGATTTTTGTATTGCACCATGGTGTGTCGTGACAGCGCAATGAGAAGCCACAGGTTTTTTTTTTTTTTCGTTTCATTATCACATCATGGTGTAAGGAGCTGGATGATTTGTGGTACTCTGTAAATCTCAAAACCACAAAGTGTCAAGGATTTAATTTAAAATAAGAGGCAGCTACTGTTTATCATCAACTCAGAATGTCTCTTAACTCTTTTCTGCTGAAGCTTCTTGTGTAACATAAATAAAGACTTCTATTCACATTTTTCAAAAACACGTAGTGTAACTCTTCAACATTTACTACATGTAACAGTATAACCTTAGACCGTCCCCTCGCGCGAACCAGGGACCCTCTGCACACATCAACAACAGTCACCCTCGAAGCATCGTTACCCATCGCTCCACAAAAGCCCAGGCCCTTGCAGAGCAAGGGGAACCACTACTTCAAGGTCTCAGAGCAAGTGAAGTCACCGATTGAAACGCTATTTAGCACGCACAGCTAACTAAGCTAGCCGTTTCACATCGGTTACATACAGTCAACCTACAATAAGATGGATCTGAACATACTTCCTGACCCAAATATCCCACATCCAATTAGTTGGAGCAGCGGTTAGGGCATCTGTCCTCTTGTTAATTCCTCGTTTCCTCAAAAGAGCTTTCATATGTGTTCTGGAAGTACCAGGTTTCTATAAGTTTGCCACTATGCTGTACTTCCCCATGGTTAGCCAAAAACAGCTACTAAAGACTAAGGCCTATACATTTTAGGTACTGTGCTATGTTTAAACATGGAATCACAGTAGTAGCATGCAATTATGTAATGCCTTGTTGTTGCCATTATCATATCATTGGTAATACCACACATCCGCCTACCAAACATTATTAAAACAAAGGGGTGGATATCGGCAGTTAGGAACTGATATTACATTTCATATTAAAGTTCACAAATAACCATTCATTTCCAAAATTAGCATAGGGTCTTATGAAACTCATGTGTGGTTTCTATTAAATTCTGTTGACTCAAGCGATCTACTTCCAACGCCAACTCTAGCAACTACGACAGGTCATAGTTCCTAAAAATTTGAGGACATTTACTGGCAGTCATAGAGACAGGCATTCACCGTCCAAAAAACTACAACGGGGAGAAAGAGATGAGAAAATAAAGGGTCACCTTTCAACAGCTGCCAAAAACAGAGTATGGAATGCAGATGTGTTGCTGTTGCTGCTCTGACAGACTAACCGACCTACAGACTGACTGACCTACCGACCGACCTACCGACAGATAGATGGGTGCATGTGTGTGAGTGTGTACTTCAGCGTGCAAGGGATGAGTGCATGTGTGTGATGGTGTGTGGAGAACACAGGGAGGAGGTGGCCCTGTTTGATGGGGATGCTTTGAGCCGTGCATGGCATCTGGAATCAGTTGACGGTGTGCATGGTCTTGTTAACATGTTCCAGGCATGAGATGGGCATCGGGCCATAATGGCGGGCAGGCAGACATGCTCTGGTTGGCATCAGGATAAAGGTTAATTCCCAGAGCAATGAAAGAGCAGCTTCAGGAGATATAAATGTGTTATTACAGACTGCCGTCCTCTCTGTGTCCTGTAAGGCAGGTTTAGTACATTATACCCTCGAGGCTCATTAGCCCCCCGTGTTTGCCCAGCTTTTCAGGGTCATGCGGTTGTATACAGTACATGGAATCTGCTTAATTGGTTCTGTAAAAGCATTTTGTGGGTGCCAATAGTGATAGGATATTGAGCTATTATGAGCGCTTCAAGATAAAATTCCAGACATCCTGTGCTGTGCTGTGATAAAATAAAACTAAACACTGAGGTCCCTTTGTAGGTTAAGAAACACACCCATTCAATTCTAAGATATTGTTAATCCTTCCATGTACAAAATGTGCTCATCAATCCCCTAACTCTGTCTCTAGTCAGATAGTGCCATATGGAGTGGGCTCTTTCCCTGTTCGACTGAGGAGAGAGGTGGGACGGTGCTTCTGCGCGGAGAGAAATGACTTGGAGTGTCGTCACTTCTGCTCTGCCTTGCGTACACTCAAAGAGTAAGTGTTCTTGATTCACATTTCAAGTGTGTTAATATCATTGCTATGCCATGTCAAGTGTTGGGAGGAAAGGAGTTTAAATTGTCATTGTTGTCCTAATTTCCATAGAGGTGAAAATGATTTGGTCAAGAGGAAGTTTGCGACAAAGTTTAAGAAGAGACATAAGGCTGGAATCTCGGATGAAAGGAACCAACAAACACTAATTCAAGAAACCTGAAAGGAGAGAATGGACATCACCCTCGTTCCATGTGTCATCCACTTTCATTGGTCTCTTTTACAATACGATGCAAAAGAACATTGTACAATGGTGGCCTGTGTCTGAAATGTATTTATGAAATGATGCCGTAACTTTGCCTTCTTTTGTGAATATTTTTTTTAGGATTTTATTGCTGTACATAAACATTTCCACTTTACAACATACAGTACATACATCATTTTGAAATCAGATATTGTTACATTAATGCAGAAATGATCAGTATTAAGAGAGTAAATGTAAATGTCTTGTATCTCTGTCAAAAGTATCTGTCATTTTAACGTTTTGACCACTTACATCCACTGGACATGTTTTCTGTCATGAAGTTTGAAAGTGAAAGATGTACATGCCGTAGATGCAAAGCAATGCTGTTCGTTGTTCTTCACAGTGAGTTATATGCCAAGCCAGACAGGAAATAAGCTGTGTGATCTAGGACAGGTGGGTTATTGTACGATATAGCCAAAAGTAAAACATGTACAGTTGAAGTCAGAATTTTACAGACATTAGGTTGGTGTCATTAAAACTCATTTTTCAACCACTTTACAAATTTCTAGGATTAAATGTCAGGAATTGTGAAAAACTGAGTTTAAATGTATTTGATTAAGGTGTATGTAAACTTCCGACTTCAACTGTATATTGTTTCATAGATGATTTTATAGCTAATACATGACAACATACCCTAGATCCTTGCGGTTTTATTACACAGTACCTTAGTTGTCACAGTGATCACACTTCCATCAACCCCTTGAGTTTAGATCTGCCTGTGAAATGTTCCCTCTAGGCACAGCCTAAGAGGTGTGTGTGTGTGTGGTATGTACAGCATGCATGCCTTACAATGGAGTAACTCATTGGCTGAACGCCCTAGCCTGTCCAGCATTTATGGAGCAGAAGAAGAGTGGCTGTCATCCAATCATCATCCCTCTCCTTTCCTCTGCTCACCTTACAGTCAGGTCGAGCATTGCTTTGGGGATCAGAGATGGACCTTGTCCTCTCTGTGCTCCCTGCAGACCATTTCTCTGTCAGCCTGAAGAAGCCTGCAGGACCGCTGGATGGAACATGATTACACCCTCAGACCTGTCTAGTCTTCTCCCACAATGCTGTGCTCACAGCTCACAGGAAGATAACTCTGTTCCGATGGATATTGGGCCATGGTGTCTCAATGCATGATTTGTGGCTTTATGCTACTGCAATTTCCTCAACTTTGCTCTCATATTGTTTACAGTGTTGTTTGCAATGTTTTGTTATAGATTACTGCGGTACATCCAACCGTCCCATGAGGATAATCAAGTAGGACAAATTCTACACACAACAGAATTTCTACCTAATATAAAGCAGACGCCTCTCGATTTTCTCTGAATGCACCATGATGATTCCTTTTCTTTTGAACAATTTCTTGGAAAAATAGAGGTATTGCATGAACAAAATTCACACATACTGTACCTTCAGAAAATCAAACAAATGGAGAGGTGGAAACAAATGTCTCCTGTAGACAGTTCCCATCGGGCCATATATTACAGATGGGACTTCAGGGTCAGATATATAGTGTGCCCAGGGAGCTTAAGTGAAACTAGAACTCACATCTGCTTCTTATGAGACCAAAATTGGCCAAAGCTTTTCCAATACGAGATTTCTTGGATATTCCACCGTTATAAATGCAAAGGCATTAATCATTTAAAATGCAACAATTTTAAGTTAATGTTACCTTAACAAAATACAATGCTTTATAAAATCACTTGCATATTATGCTGGCAGTGCCAGGGAGTTGTTTAGCAGGTGATGCCAGTTAAGGATGGACCCTTTTTTCAATTTCTGCCTAAAATGACATGCCCAAATCTAACTGCCTGTTGCTCAGGACCTGAAGCAAGGATATGCTTCAGCTCCTGAGACAGCAGGGGTTCAAACTGTAGAATCCAGTTCCTACATTTTAACATAAAAATAGATTTTATCAAACAAAACAAAGCTACCTTTTATCTCTGGGACCCTCAGGATGACAAATCAGAGCAAGATTACTGAATACATTATTTACCTTCAGAGGTGAATATATCAAACCAGATGCCGTGATAAAATTATTTTGTTGTTGTGCACTCTGCTCAAACAATACCATGGTATTTTTTCACTGTAACAGCTACTGTAAATTGGACAGTGCAGTTAGATTAACAAAAATGTAAGCTTTCTGCCTGTATAAGATCAAATCAAATCAAATCAAATTTATTTATATAGCCCTTCGTACATCAGCTGATATCTCAAAGTGCTGTACAGAAACCCAGCCTAAAACCCCAAACAGCAAGCAATGCAGGTGTAGAAGCACGGTAGCTAGGAAAAACTCCCTAGTTAGGCCAACACCTAGGAAGAAACCTAGAGAGGAACAAGGCTATGTGGGGTGGCCAGTCCTCTTCTGGCTGTGCCGGGTGGAGATTATAACAGAACATGGCCAAGATGTTCAAATGTTCATAAATGACCAGCATGGTCCAATAATAATAAGGCAGAACAGTTGAAACTGGAGCAGCAGCACGGCCAGGTGGACTGGGGACAGCAAGGAGTCATCATGTCAGGTAGTCCTGAGGCGTGGTCCTAGGGCTCAGGTCCTCCGAGAGAGAGAAAGAAAGAGAGAAAGAGAGAATTAGAGAGAGCACACTTAAATTCACACAGGACACCGAATAGGACAGGAGAAGTACTCCAGATATAACAAACTGACCCTAGCCCCCCGACACATAAACTACTGCAGCATAAATACTAGAGGCTGAGACAGGAGGGGTCAGGAGACACTGTGGCCCCGTCCGAGGACACCTCCGGACAGGACCAAACAGGAAGGATATAAGGACATGTCTATGTCCCGGAAAGTTGGCTGTTACTTACAACGTCAATCTAGTCACATTAGCGCACGTTAGCAACAACCATCCCGGTTTAGGGACACCGATCCCATAGAGGTGCTTCAGAGACGAAAGAGAAAGGACTACTCAGGACTTTAAATGCAGGCCTTAGATACAAAAAATACATTATAACGCAGTAATACAATCTATGCGTTGTTTGCTCTATAACCTGTCAATTCATATGCCTTGAGTAAAGCCAGAGTGTCTATCGATGCGGATGACTCAACACTATACATGTCAGCTACTACAGTCACTGAAATTACTGCAACACTTAACAAAGAGCTGCAGTTAGTTTCGGAATGGGTAGCAAGGAATAAGTTAGTCCTAAATATTTCCTAAACTAAATGCATTGTATTTGGATCAAATCATTCACTAAACCCTAAACCTCCACTAGATCTCGTAATGAATAATGTGGAAATTGAGCAAGTTGAGGTGACTAAACTGCTTGGAGTAACCCTGGATAGTAAATTGGTGCGGCTGGCTTCCGTGTTGGATGCACGCTGTGTTAAGAAGCAGTGCGGCTTGGTTGGGTTGTGTATCGGAGGACGCATGACTTTCAACCTTTGTTTCTACCGAGCCCGTACTGGAGTTGTACCGATGAGACAACATAGCAGCTACTAAAAACAATTGGATACCATGAAATTGGGGAGAAAAAGGGGTAAAAAAACAAACAAAAAAAAACATATTGATATAACAGTAGCTAAGATGGGGAGAAGTCTTTACATAATAAAGCGCTGCTCTGCCTTCTTAACAACACTATCAACAAGGCAGGTTTGTCGCACCTAGACTACTGTTCAGTAGTGTGGTCATGTGCCACAAAGAGGGACTTAGAGGGAGAATTGCAGTTGGCTCAGAACAGGGCAGGACAGCTGGCCCTTAAAAGTACATGGAGAGCTAACATTAATGGCATGCATGTCAATCTCTCATGGCTCAAAGTGGAAGAGAGATTGACTTCATCATTACTTGTTTTTCTAAAAGGTGATGACAAACTGAACATACCGAGCTGTCTGTTTAAAATACTTGCGCACAGCTCGGACACCCATGCATACCCCACCACACATGCCACCAGAGGTCTCTTCACAGTCTGCAAGTCCAGAACAGACTTTGGGAGACGCACAGTACTACATAGAGCCATGACTACATGGAACTCTATTCCACATCAGGTAACGGATGCAAGCAGTAGAATCAGATTTTAAAAACTGGTAAAAATACACCTTATGGAGCAACGGGGACTGTGAAAAGACACACAGAAAGGTACAGACAGATTGCCATACCAGGCAGTGATGCTCTCGATGGTGCAGCTGTAATTCTTTTTGAGGATCTGAGGACCCATGCCAAATCTTTTCAGTCTCCTGATGGGGAATAGGCTTTGTCGTGCCCTTTTCATGACTGTCATGGTGTGTTTTGACCATGATAGTTTGTTGGTGATGTGGACACCAAGGAACTTGAAGCTCTCAACCTGCCACACTACAGCCTAGTTGATGAGAATGGGGGCGTGCTCGGTCCTCTATTCCTGTAGTCCACAATCATCTCCTTTGTCTTGATCACGTTGAGGGTGAGGTTGTTATCCTGGCATCACATGGACAGGTCTCTGACCTCCTCCTTATACAGTAGGCTGTCTCATCATTGTCAGGCCTACCACTGTTGTGTCATCGGCAAAATTAATGATGGTGTTCAATTCATGCCATGCAGTCATGAGTGAACAGGGAGCACAGGAAGGGACTGAGCATGCACCCCTAAGGGGTCCCCGTGTTGAGGATCAGTGGGGCAGATGTGTTGTTACCTACACCTTCTTGAGCCTTGTTGGTTAAGCTTTAGCTACCTGCAGATTCATATTCCAGAATTTCATGCATAGTGGCTAGCTATGACAATCCATTTGTACTGTAGCTATAGGTTGGAATTAGGGTGAATTGTTTAGCTAACTAGCTAACTACAGTGCCTTGCGAAAGTATTCGGCCCCCTTGAACTTTGCGACCTTTTGCCACATTTCAGGCTTCAAACATAAAGATATAAAACTGTATTTTTTTGTGAAGAATCAACAACAAGTGGGACACAATCATGAAGTGGAACGACATTTATTGGATATTTCAAACTTTCTTAACAAATCAAAAACTGAAAAATTGGGCGTGCAAAATTATTCAGCCCCTTTACTTTCAGTGCAGCAAACTCTCTCCAGAAGTTCAGTGAGGATCTCTGAATGATCCAATGTTGACCTAAATGACTAATGATGATAAATACAATCCACCTGTGTGTAATCAAGTCTCCGTATAAATGCACCTGCACTGTGATAGTCTCAGAGGTCCGTTAAAAGCGCAGAGAGCATCATGAAGAACAAGGAACACACCAGGCAGGTCCAAGATACTGTTGTGAAGAAGTTTAAAGCCGGATTTGGATACAAAAAGATTTCCCAAGCTTTAAACATCCCAAGGAGCACTGTGCAAGCGATAATATTGAAATGGAAGGAGTATCAGACCACTGCAAATCTACCAAGACCTGGCCGTCCCTCTAAACTTTCAGCTCATACAAGGAGAAGACTGATCAGAGATGCAGCCAAGAGGCCCATGATCACTCTGGATGAACTGCAGAGATCTACAGCTGAGGTGGGAGACTCTGTCCATAGGACAACAATCAGTCGTATATTGCACAAATCTGGCCTTTATGGAAGAGTGGCAAGAAGAAAGCCATTTCTTAAAGATATCCATAAAAAGTGTCGTTTAAAGTTTGCCACAAGCCACCTGGGAGACACACCAAACATGTGGAAGAAGGTGCTCTGGTCAGATGAAACCAAAATTGAACTTTTTGGCAACGATGCAAAACGTTATGTTTGGCGTAAAAGCAACACAGCTGAACACACCATCCCCACTGTCAAACATGGTGGTGGCAGCATCATGGTTTGGGCCTGCTTTTCTTCAGCAGGGACAGGGAAGATGGTTAAAATTGATGGGAAGATGGATGGAGCCAAATACAGGACCATTCTGGAAGAAAACCTGATGGAGTCTGCAAAAGACCTGAGACTGGGACGGAGATTTGTCTTCCAACAAGACAATGATCCAAAACATAAAGCAAAATCTACAATGGAATGGTTCAAAAATAAACATATCCAGGTGTTAGAATGGCCAAGTCAAAGTCCAGACCTGAATCCAATCGAGAATCTGTGGAAAGAACTGAAAACTGCTGTTCACAAATGCTCTCCATCCAACCTCACTGAGCTCGAGCTGTTTTGCAAGGAGGAATGGGAAAAAATGTCAGTCTCTCGATGTGCAAAACTGATAGAGACATACCCCAAGCGACTTACAGCTGTAATCGCAGCAAAAGGTGGCGCTACAAAGTATTAACTTAAGGGGGCTGAATAATTTTGCACGCCCAATTTTTCAGTTTTTGATTTGTTAAAAAAGTTTGAAACATCCAATAAATGTCGTTCCACTTCATGATTGTGTCCGACTTGTTGTTGATTCTTCACAAAAAAATACAGTTTTATATCTTTATGTTTGAAGCCTGAAATGTGGCAAAAGGTTGCAAAGTTCAAGAGGGCCGAATACTTTCGCAAGGCACTGTAAGTACATGTCTAAACAAAAGACTCGGCCTTCTATTGCATTCCATGTGTACATGTCTAGACAATAGTGACCCATCCACTTAGTTAGATTTGGCAGGGGGTGGTTATAGCATTTCTTTCACATTACCCTACAAGTGTCTGGGTAAGCATCATCTAATAATGATCAAATATTTTTATCTGGACACTTTTAAAGTCAGATTAGGGTATAGGCCAAGGACTAGATAAAGTGTATGTTTACTTAGTGTAGGCTACTACTTTCTCCACTATTTGTCTCAAAATCTTTGGTTGTTTACTACAGTACTTTACTCACTCTATTTAGCACATGGCCTCACGTGCAAATCCTTAAGGAGATGGGTGGTTTCTAATGCTTAAGAGGGAGTGAACAATGCTAAATAGGTGTAGACAAAGAAGAGCTCTCCGATAGGTGTACCAAAACATTCAAGGCGCATTTTCTCAAAAGTGGGGTTTCAAGTTTATAAGCTTTCAAAGCAGAATTACTTTCCCATTGTTCCTCAACTGTAGTGTAGGATATATCATTTTGTAACTCTGAATCTCTACTTTTATCCAATGTAAGAAAACACCATTTCAAATGTTGCTACGTAAGACCGAATCGAGGCAGTGGGTCACAAATGCTTGCTGGATTCCCTTGCATTCAAAGCTAACAGCGGCAACAATGTCATACTCTTTTGACCAGACAGAATCAGATAAATGGGCTACACATACAGAGACAGAGGGGCACTGTTTCGTTCGCTCGGATGTTCTTCAGGGGAGATACAGTTGAAATCGCCAGGTTACATACACCTAGGTTGGAGTCATTAAAACTCGTCTTTCAACCACTCCACAAATTTCTTGTTAAACTATAGTTTTGGCAAGTCTGTTAGGACATCTACTTTGTGCATGTGTAGCGTGGTTCGTTCTGCATTGTGTACTGTTAATTAGGACACTGCCACGACTGGAGGTCTGCTGGTTGAATTATTTTTATTTGCCCTGCACACGAAGAGAACACACAATATTTTAGCCCTTGGCGCAGTCATAGCTATCAGGCACCTGCACAAGCACATGGACACTCACTCAAACACTGTCCCAAGTACTCACAAGTTACAATAGATACCCTAGTTAGCGAGTTCAGTGAAACTTGTTAACATAAATCTTTATATTGTCCACATTGTAACAAACTTATGGCTGCATAACAGCACATTGTGTAACATTACCATGGTTTTAAATTGAACAATTTCGGAGCCAAGGTCAGGCAAAAGAGGGGATACGGAAATACAGATAACCCGCGATGGGCCAAACCAAAATATACAAAACTTTTACAATCACGTGTATGTACAATATTGATATGAAAAAGTGTTTGTACACCAAAGAATAACATTAGCTATGCAGCTGTAATTTAAAAAAATTAAAACACACTGAATTATTATCAAATTATTAACATCCCCTCTTGACCTGGTCTATTTGAATTGGTCCTTGTGTGCAACTTGATGCATAATCTAGGGGAACAACATCACACTGCTACACATGACACAAGTAATCTTTCCAACAATTGTTTACAGACAGATTATTTCACTTATAATTCACTGTATCACAATTCCAGTGGGTCAGAAGTTTACATACACTAAGTTGACTGTGCCTTTAAACAGCTTGGAAAATAAAATAAAATAATGTCATGGCTTAAGAAGCTTCTGATAGGCTAATTGACATAATTTGAGTCAATTGGAGGTGTACTTTGGTGCAAAAAGTGAAAATCAATCCCAGAACAACTGTCACGGCTGTTGAAGGAAGTGGACCAAGGTGCAGCGTGGTAAGCGTACATATTATTTTATTTAGAAAAGATGCCGAACAAAACAATAAACACTACAAAACAAACCGTGAAGCTAAAGGCTATGTGCCCTAAACAAAGTTAACTTCCCACAAAGACAGGTGGGAAAGGGCTACCTAAGTATGGTTCTCAATCAGAGGCAACGATAGACAGCTGTCCCAAAACATAGAAATACAAATAATAGAACATAGAATACCCACCCCAAATCACACCCTGACCAAACCAAATAGAGACATAAAAAGGATCTCTAAGGTCAGGGCATGACAACAACAGCAAAGGACCTAGTGAAGATGCTGGAGGAAATAGGTACAAAAGTATTTATATCCACAGTAAAAACAAGTCCTACATCGACATAACCTGAAAGGCCGCTCAGCAAGGAAGAAGCCACTGCTCCAAAACCGCCATAAAAAAAGATAGACTACGGTTTGTAACTGCACATGGGGACAAATATCGTACTTTTTGGATAAATGTCCTCTAGTCTGATGAAACAAAATAGAACTGTTTGGCCAGAATGACCATCGTTATGTTTGGAGGAAAAAGGAGGAGACTTGCAAACTGAAGAACACCATCCCAACTGTGAAGCACGAGGGTGGCAGCATCATGTTGTGGGGGTGCATTGCTGCAGGAGGGACTGGTGCACTTCACAAAATAGATGCCATCATGTGGGAGGAAAATTATGTGGATATATTGAAGCAACATCTCAAGACATCAGTCAGGAAGTTAAAGCTTGGTTGCAAATGGGTCTTCCAAATGGACAATGACCCCAAGCATACTTCCAAAGTTGCGGCAAAATGGCTTAAGGACAACAAAGTCAAGGTATTGGAGTGGCCATCACAAAGCCCTGACCTCAATCCTATAGAAAAAGTGTGTGCGAGCAAGGAGGCCTACAAATCTGACTCAGTAACACCAGCTCTGTCCGGAGGAACGGGCCAAAATTCACCCAACTTATTGTGGGAAGCTTGTGGAATGCTACCCAAAACATTTGACCCAAGTTTAACAATTTAAAGGCAATGCTACTAAATACTAATTGAGTGGATGTAAACTACTGACCCACTGGGAATGTGATAAAAGAAATAAAAGATGAAATAAATCATTCTCTCTACTATTATTCTGACATTTCACATTCTTAAAATACATTGATGATCCTAACTGACCTAAGACAGGGAATTTTTACTCTGATTAAATGTCCGGAATTTAAACGAGTTTAAATGTATTTGGCTAAGGTGTATGTAAACTTCTGACTTCAACTGTATATTCAGCTTCTTGCGAATTGAAGGAAATATATGAAACACAGAGAGACAAAAGATAAATTATTTTGTACCTTTTTATATATTTTTCTTGGTAAATGTTTTGGGGAAGCTTGGCTTCCTATGGAATCTATGAATACACTCCACTGCCCAAATGTCAAGTACTTATGATCATGTTGCACAGTACTGCAGCCAGATAGCAATCGCTCACCCTTAGGAACTACGGTGATGTCCTCTCTTGAGACAGCTAAGCTGATAATTATATTTTACTGTCTGGAAATTATTCCTTTCTCATTGTGATTTTACAACACCAACACAGAGCATTAAGCACATTAAGGGCTGGATAACATCCTTACTGCCCAAGTATCGCAGATGATCCATGTTAAATTGTCATGGTCATTTCCATTTGAGCCTGCGTACAGTATACAGCGTTGACTGTGAATGCAGTCTCCTCAACCACAGGAACATTCAATGACAAGTAATGCCATTCATATAGCCCTTACTAACAGGAAGCAGTAGGGTGAATTCAGAAAAACGTTTTGCCTTTCGGTCTTCTCTAACATCTTTTGATATCTATCCAAAAACTTGTTGCCTAATCACACAAAAATATCAAATGTTTATATCATATTCACACTGGGTCAGCAGGGTAATAAACTGGGTCACCATTAATATCGTCCCAATTGTATCCCAATGAAAATTCAATTCACACTTTGTTGTTATATTATCATCTTGAGGATTTCAGAAATGCATCTTGTGTTGGGATAATACTATGCTGGATAGAGGTCGAACAAGGTTACAAAAGACAGAAATGCAAAAAGTGGGACAGCTTAATCCTGACACAATTCTTCCACTTCCTGACGGGCCGCTCCCAGGTGGTGATGGTAGGAAACAACACCTCCACTTTGCTGATACTCAACACAGGGTCCCCACAAGGGTGCGTGCTCAGCCCCCTCCTGTACTCCTTGTTCACCGATGACTGCGTGGCCACGCACGCCTCCAACTTAATCATCAAGTTTCAGGAGGCTGAAGAAATTTGTCTTGGACCCTAAGACCCTCACAAATTTTTACAGATGCACAATAGAGAGCATCCAGTTGGGCTGTATCACTGCCTGGTATGGAAACTGCACCGCCTGTTACCGCAGGGCTCTCCAGAGGGTGGTGCGGTCTGCTTGCCTGCCCTCCAGGACACCTACAGCAACCAATGTCACAGGAAGGCCAAAAAGATAATCAAGGACATCAAACACCACAGCCATGGCCTGTTCACCCCGCTATCATCCAGAAGGCAAGGTAAGTACAAGTGCATCAAAGCTGTGACCGAGAGACTGAAAAACAGGGCCATCATACTGTGAAATAGCCATCACTAGCCGGCTACCAGCCGGTTATTCAACCTTGCTCGGCCTATATACATAGACATGGAATCACTGGCCACTTGTATATACTGTATTCTATTCTACTGTATTTTTGTCAATGCCACTCCGACATTGCTCGTCCTAGTATTATGTATTTCTTAATTCCATTCTTTTACTTTTAGTTTTGTTTGTATTGTTGTAAATTGTTAGATACTACTGCACTGTTGGAGCAAGGAACACAAGCACTTCGCTACACTCGCAATAACATCTGCTAAAAAATGTGTGTGACCAATAACATTTGATTGATTTGCTTTTTTTTTATCTTTCATATAACTATCTTTCATTTAACTAGGCAAGTCAGTCAGCTCAATGACGGCCTGGGAACAGTGGATTCCCAGGGGCAGAGGCAGGGGCAGAACAACAGATTTGTACCGTGTCAGCTCGGGGATTTGAACTCACAACCTTCCGGTTACTAATCCAACACTCTAACCAATAGGCTACCCTGCCGCTTTAAGGCATATGAAAATACACATGTTGCAGAAGGCATTTCTGACAAAAAACGCATTTTTATTTAAAAAAATACTTAAGTTCAAATGCGTCTCCTGTGAAGTAGTGATGCGCATTATATGCCTAGTTTCCTGAAACAAATCACATTTGCAGTTTGTTTTGGTTGTGTTTCGGATTATGTTGTGCCCAATAGTAATGAATGATAAATAATGTATTGTGTCATTTTGGAGTCACTTTTCTTGTAAATAAGAAAATAATATGTTTCTGAACACTTTTACATTATTGTGGATGCCAACATGATTACGGATAATGAATCGTGAATAATGATGAAACAGATGCACCATTACCAATAACAGGGGAGGTTAGCATTTTTTTGGGGGGGGGTATGATATTTATGCCTCAGTAACTTTCTCACTCATCATTATTCACAATTCATTCAGAATTATCCATAATCATGGTACAGTAGCATCCACAAGAGTCACAAGCTTGATGTAGTCATTGCGTGCTAGCAATATGGGACCAAATACAACTTTTGACTAAATTGAATACACTATAAATAAGGGGCCGATTTCAACCCGAGTTGTACACAATTTTCTCTCTATGCCTATTCTGACCTTGAACTTAAGTATGAGATGCACCATATTTAATAAAGGGTTGGCTTAAGATAAATGTACTGAAAACCCTATTTGAATGAAAACTACACAAGGAAATCTGTTGGCAATCAAGTGGGAGAGTTTTCAGCAGTCACATTAAAAGTATTCATCATGCGCAACGGAACCACGCCTACAACGCCTGTTATGCACCTTCATAAGGTAAGTCTGAAGACCAACTGAGAGGTGCACAGAAAAGGCTTACATAAGAAAGGCGTACATTTCCTAAGTCAGAGTCGGTCCCTAAGTGGGTTTGTCCAAACACTATTGACACCTTCAACTGGGGGGAATAAATACACAAAGCGCATTCATTTCTAAACGGTAAATCAGATATGTATGAAAATACCCTCAAATAAAAGGTGACATTCTGTACTGTTGCCTCATGTGAAACATTGGATCTCCAATCCAAAATGCGAAGAGTATAGAGCCAAACTACAAGTTTAACCTTCACCGTCCAAATAAATACATCTTGGAGTGCATGTATAGAATGTTACAACCGGTACATACAATTGTAGTAACCTTGGTGGGTAGCACATGTGACCTGCAGATCAGTGTAACCAGTAACGTTGTCTGTCTAGCCAGACTGAGTTTCTAAATGGCCCTATCATCTGGTTGTGTAATTACCCTTCCATTTCTCTGAGTTCCTTTCTTCAGTTCTGTTTTTTGGCTGCTGATACCTTGTTGACTCTGACTGCCCCTACCACATCAGTGCCATGTCTGGGGAGGAACAGACACCGTCATACTCCCACACAGCCAGTTGAAGTTGTCGGGGAATGAATTCATTCCAGATAATTGTTGTGAGTGAACCCTGTCTCCACATTGTGGAGGAGAGGAGGGGATGAGAGAAGGGTAGGCAGGGCTGCTGCAGGCCAATAAAAGTGTCTGTGCCAAGGAGCCCTGGCATCAAACAGGAGCAAAATTATGGTTGAGATTAATGGGGAAGGCTAAATGTTTCCACAGCTCTAGGTACCTATTTTAAAACCCGACAATGTTGACTGCCTTTTTGTCATTGTTGTTTGTTCTCCGTGAGCCACCCTCCAGTCTTAGGTAGGCTACTGTAAAACAAGTCAGAACAACAGGCAGATCTGGAGAGCTATAGGCCACCCATACTTATGTACATGTATGAAAGTTTAGTAGTGTATGTTACTAATATCTAAACCTTCATTTTGAATACACACATAAGGGAATTTGTCCAAATACATTTGGTTCCCTAAAATGGGGGGACTGTGTACAAAAAGTGCTGTAGTTTCTAAATAGTTCACGTGATATGGATGAAAATACCCTCAAAATAAAGCTGTCACTCTGCACTTTATCGTCAGTCATTGTATCATTTAAAATCCAAAGTGCTGGAGTACAGAACCAAAACAACAAAAAATGTATCACTGTCCTTTGGACCTCACTGTACGCAACAAACCATATATTGGATCTTCTGAGTAAACCATATTGTAAAGACTTGTTGATTGTGCAGAGAAGAGGCAGACAGTAAGAGTAAAGAAAAATATATAAAAAGGACAAAATAAATTAAATTTTCGTAGTTGTTATGTCTTGCATCAAGTTAATCTTGTACCTATGTACAGTGGCTTGCGAAAGTATTCACCCCTTGGCATTTTTCCTATTTTGTTGCCTTACAACCTGGAATTAAAATGGATTTTGGAGGGGGGTTGTATCATTTGAATTACACAACACTCCTACCGCTTTCAAGATGCAAAATATTTTTATTGTGAAACAAACAAGAAAGAAGACAAACAAACAGAAAACTTGAGCGTGCATAACTATTCACCTCCCTCCCCCCTCCAAAGTCAGTACTTTGTAGAGCCACCTTTTGCAGCAATTACAGCAGCAAGTCTCTTGGGATATGTCTCTATAAGCCTGGCACATCTAGCCACTGGGATTTTTGCCCATTCTTCAAGGCAAAACTGCTCCAGCTCCTTCAAATTGGATGGTTTCCTGCTGGTGTACAGCAATCTTTAAGTCATACCACAGATACTCATTTGGATTTAGGTCTGGGCTTTGACTAGGCCATTCCAAGACATTGAAATGTTTCCCCTTAAACCACTCAAGTGTTGCTTTAGCAGTATGCTTAGGGTCATTGTCCTCCTGGATGGTGAACCTCCGTCCCAGTCTCAAATCTCTGGAAAACTGAAACAGGTTTCCCTCAAGAATTTCCCTGTATTTAGTGCCATCCATCATTCCTTCAATTCTGACCAGTTTCCCAGTGTCTGCCCATTAAAAACATGGTGTTCTCAGGGTGATCAGAGGTGTTGGGTTTGTGCCAGACATAGCGTTTTCCTTGATGGCCAAAAATATCAATTTTAGTCTCATCTGACCAGTACCTTCTTCCATATGTTTGGGGAGTCTCCCTTTTGGTGAACACCAAACGTGTTTGCATATTTTTTTCTTTAAGCAATGGCTTTTTTCCGCCACCCTTCCATAAAGCCCAGCTATGTCTAGTGTACGGCTTCAAGTGGTCCTATGGACAGATACTCCAATCTCCGCTGTGCAGCTTTGCAGCTGCTTCAGGGTTATCTTTGGTCTCTTTGTTGCCTCTCTGATTTAATGCCCTCCTTTCCTGGTTTTGGTGGGTGGCCCTCTCTTGGCAGGTTTGTTGTGGTGCCATATTCTTTCCATTTTTTTTATAATGGATTTAATGGTGCTCCGTGGGATGTTCAAAGTCTCTGAATGTTTTTTTATAACCCAACCCTGATCTGTACTTCTCCAGAACCTTGTTCCTGACCTGTTTGGCGAGCTCCTTGGTCTTCATGGTGCCGCTTGCCTGGTGGTGCCCTTCGCTTATTGGTGTTGCAGACTCTGGGGCCTTTCAGAACAGGTGTATATATACTGAGATCATGTGACACTTAGATTGCACACAGGTGGACTTTATTTAACTAATTATGTGACTTCTGAAGGTAATTGGTGGCACCAGATCTTATTTAGGGGCTTCTTAGCAAAGGGGCTGAATACATATGCACGCACCACTTTTCAGTTTTTAATTTTTTTTTAAAAACAAGTTATTTTTTCAATTTCACTTCACCAATTAGGACTATTTTGTGTATGCCCATTACATGAAATCCAAAGAAAAATCAATTTAAATTACAGGTTGTAATGCAACAAAATAGGAAAAACGCCAAGGGGGATGAATACTTTTCTAAGGCACTGTATATGACCGTATATGACAAATATTAGGGTTATCATAAAAACAATTAGCTAGAGTCACCTTTGTACATTTCAGTTCTTTTAATTGCCTTTATTGGTGAAACATAATTCATCAATGGTGTTGAGACATACAGACAGCTTCAAGAAAATATATTATTGACAAAAGTTGTGGAAAAACTAATAACAGGGTTTGGAGAATGTTTTCAAATAGACCCAGACCATCCATATTAAATCAGTGATACATCTAAGTACAATATTGGTTTGGATCTAACCATCGTAATTTCCTAGCTCTTTGTCCTGGAAACATTATTTAATTATTAGGGAAATGTACAAATGAATCAGAGAAAATGATGTCTGGATTCTCTCTGCATTGATAGAACAATGTGCACCTCTAAATAATAGCCTATAACAAATAACATGACTTGATAAAGGTTGATAACTACTTTGTTGAATATTGGGAAATGTGTATTTTGGGATATCTTATTCAAATATGTATAAAGATGATGCCAGCAGTCATTTTACAATTCATTGTAAAGATGAGAACTCCATCTTACGATCTCAACCCACTGTGATCCCTTCCCACACGTTCTTGAAATAAAGACCCCAAAAAGACCCCCACATTACCTCTTGAAATTTGGCCCCTGAGGGAATTTCTCATTGATGCTCCGATTATTTTCCTGATGCTGGAAAAGAACAGTTGAGAACACTGACTGCTTCCAAAATATAACTGGCCCAGTTCGCCTGCCCAGGTCAAGAGCGATGCTTTGTTTGCCCACAAAGTTCCATCTTTCCAAAAACAGTATATCTATCTATCCAGGGGCATAGTCCTGATCAACTGGCATTGGGGATTCAAGAGGAATAACAAATGCAAAAAGCTCTATAGAAATAAATATAAAGACACTTTTAAACAACATTGTTCCATCGCTTCACAAACACAAACAACAATAGCTCACACAGCAACATTTAACGTAATGCAATATATTCAGTTCCCCTATTGGTGGGAAAATAAGACTACCATATTAAGCTAACTAAAGCAACACGGAAGAGCAGATTAACATGTTGCCATTTTAAAATGTTGGCATGAACGTGGATGAACAAATAATGCCAGTGTTTTGTCGTCCCTTTTAAATCATTACAGTATTTTGTGAGTTGCTGTACTGCGGAACAATTCAATGTGGAATGTTTATGAAACTTTCTTACCAAATCTAAGTTTAATGGCTGCGGGTTTAGTAACCTCTACAGCCATATATGTATTGTAAATACATGGCTCTGGTAACCTCTATCCATAGAAGGGTCAGACTAAATGACACTTTAAACACAGATCACCCACAGAGGTTGATTTAAATAGAAGTGACCAAAATGAAGTAGTAGTGAATGGACCAATACCAGACATCCATTTCTGCATGTGTTATTCAGTAGTAGAGCATCTGAAGGTTTAAAAAATATATACATGACAAATATAACATAGTCGTGATGAAGTACTTTATGCAAAACCTCCTCATGCAAGGCACTGTAAAGGAACATAACATTGCTTTCCAGCAAATAAACACACACAGGATTCACAAATAGATGACTAAAGCCAGAACTACACCTCAACCTGTTCCTTTTGAGCACACATTGACAATGCTACAGCTTTTACAAACTCCCTCATGTTTGGTAGTCTTTGGGTTTGAAATATAGGCCTAAGCCTGAATATTTGGTCCAGATTGGAGGATTTTGCTTCCCTGTTGCTCATACTGTATTTCTACAGATTGCAGAATGAGAACAGAACAGTTAAGATTGTTGATAGTTCTGTACAGGAAAGGTGACCCTACTGAAAACCCGAGGCATGTGCAACACCAACTGAGAATCAATTATAGGGGGCGTATTAGATATACCATAAATATTTACACAACACATAGCCAGTTAAAGATTAATGTCACAGTATGTAAATCCCAAACTCCATTCTCCGCTTAGCCCTTCCCTTTTCTACAGAACTATGCATTTCCCCACTTCCCTTTTCAGTACATCTCACTGACTGGACCAGCTGATTAAGTCAAATATTGTACAGTAAAAACAATACAGCCCTGCTGCTCTGGAAGCTACAACCCTGGGGTGAGACTGTGGACTGGGGGAGATCACCACTGGTTAGGGGCTAGCAGAAAAAGCAGGGAGAAGAAGAGAAGTGCTGGGTGGTCTAGAACTTGGTGCTGTGGCTGAAGCTGTCCGACATGATGATGTTCTTGTAGAAGTTGTCAGAGCGCGCCGAGCAGTAACCTTTGACCTTGTCAATGACTTGGTGCACTGGGATGATGGAGGAGGAGGAAGAGGAGGCCTCACCATCCAAGGAGACACTTTTAGGATTGGTCTGGTTGGAGTAACCTTTACCTGTCCAAAGGTGAGGATAGATAATGTCAAGGTTCAAAAACAACACACTGATCTTTGTGCTCTTTAACAATAGTGCACAGTACATTTCATTATTTTCTTTCCTTAAGCTCACAATGGCACAAAACTAATGGCAAAAGACAATTGAAAAATAAGCAAGTGAAAACCACATCACTGAACACATACACAAAATAGATATTAGGCCTAGATTCAATCAGATCGAGCGTTGACCGGCGACAGCAGACACCCGATTAGCAGATGTTTTGACTGTGTCGGAGGTGGAACTGCGTTGGAGCAGTCAAATCGGTGAGCAGCTGCTCTTGCGATCATTGTCACGAAGCCACGCCCGCCCCACTCGCGGTAGAAGTTCAGAACAAGAAAGTGTCGGCTATATAGAAATAATTTGTCTCAAATTGAAAAATCATTAAACTCATTTATAAGGATTTCTATCAGCCTTATCGAGGTTTAGATTACATTTCACATTCCAGTTTTCTAAAGGCTGCATGAGATTTATCTTTATGCAACTCCGTACAGCCAATGGCAATGTCCTCTTTAGGTATAATGCCTGGAGCCGCTTGTGGATTTGACAGCTCTAATGCAGTTCCACCTCCGACACCATCAAAACATCAGTTATGCGGATGTTGGCCAAAGCGGATCTGATTGAATTGGGCCCTAAATCTATATACGATGATTGTGTATATATGATTGTAGGTTGAATATGTGGCACTCATTTTAAACAATTCTAATGCGTAGGCTTTGCAAAGATGATTTGCCTGTGTTTTCCTGTAACACAGCATGTTTCTTTAGCTTAGAAAATGTTTAAAGTTTAGGTTTATGTCTAGTTCCGTCCCAATCTCAAATCTCTGGAAGACTGAAACAGGTTTCCCTCAAGAATTTCCCTGTATTTAGTGCTTGTTTAAATGGAGTCCCAATATTTTCTGAGCAACAATTCTCATGCATCTCTGCATTCTGGTAGAATTCATTCCTCTACATGCATGCACATTCAAACAATCTTGAAATTCAACCGCACACAATGGACAACTACACATATCTGTGTATCTTTCCAACATGCTTGAACCGCTTTCATCTGTTTTTGTCTTATTCTTGCTTCGTTTTGCCAAGTGATAATACATTTGGGTTGGTCTTTGACATTTGATAATGTCAGGGCTAAAACATCCATAGGAGGTTTTGAATAGAATGACTTGAGTGGGTCAATTAAGCACAGAACACAGGCTATGCAAAGCCTTTGGCATCTTTAGTAACAGAACCGCTGGCTGTCTCCTCACTCCTGACACGATATTTATGTCTATTTTCAGTTTGAGAGACAAACAGCTATAATCATGATCACATATTAATCACTGGTTATTCATGAAATGGCATCCTCACTTTGATCCTGTTATTTCACCAAACCAGTTATCAACTTATCTCATACACTCAGTAGTCCTCACATTGCACATGTGTTCTTGATGAGGTAATGTAAGGTCATCCTCAAAGTGTGTAAACTGAACCCACCCTATTACTCCTTAAAGAGTGTCCACAATAAAACAAAGTTTATTCTGCAATGTCAAGTAAGGTATTGTAGGACACCTCGATGGCAGCTTCACGCACGATTCTCACCCCTTCGTTTCTCACCCACTGCTTTATAGGCTCTGTCAGACTAGATTAGTCCATTAGCAGGGGGATGCCATTAATCGTTGGATCAGTCCAATATGACAACATCACAGAGTAAATTGCAGATTATCTCACCAAGGCACACATCTGGATGCAATAAGATAGTGTACTGCACTGTACGCCTGACACGGATGCACAATTATTTTCTCTTGACAAATGATCTTTCACATTACCTGAGATCTCCGTGAAATTAAGATAATTAGGTAATTAATCATCTTATTATCACAAGGTCTGTGTAGACACATGTAATAAGGCACAAACATCATGCGTGAATTGTGCATTTGGTTGTAAAGTATAGGTGAGGGTGATAGCACTATCTCCATCCAATGGGTCAGGGATGCACACAAACACACACTTCTACAATTTTCCATGTGACAGTTGAATGCTGAAATGCAAGCTGTGTGTTTTACTGTGGTATCATTGCTGCTAGCAGAAAACAGAGGCATCCTAGGGGAGCAGAATTAGTGTGGTATGAGTGAGTGAGTGAGTGACATCCAGAACCACTGAGAAGAAGGCAAAGCAGCTCATCTGCCAAACTCTCTTATTGGTCAGATGATATTACTACAACTGTATTTATATTACTTCATGTCCATGTTTAAACCAAGTTAAACATGAATGTTATTAAGTTGTTATAGCATATTATCTTTGATGGAAATCTCAAAATGTTTTTCATTGACTTTAGAGAGAACAATGGCAGAATAGAGGTCTTTGTCATTCAGGGTCTTCATGTCACCATTCAGTCTGGATTCAATCTAACTATCAAAGGAAGCATTTGGCATTGAAACTAAATGCACACATGCCAATTTTTGTGTTAATGTCAACACAATATTTCTGTTTTAAACGGTAAAATGTGTTATTGTTCTGTGAGACACACCAGTGTTAAGGAAAAGTGCACACGCCCAGCTGTTAGGTTGAATCCAGGCCTTCATGTTCAAAAGGTGAAAGGCCAATAACACAACATCACATCACACTGTAATGAAGCCTGGAGTCAGGCTAGCTTTGATGCAGTTCAGTTTACCTCAGGAGGTTTTCCTTCGTGCTATTGGTGGGCTACATCTACACACACCACAAACATAAATACATACAGGAGGTCAGCCACCATGTAGCCCAGGAATAACTATTGTACACTAAAAGCAAGAAAACACATGTTTCACACAGTCCTTGTAGACATACAGTACCAGTCAAAAGCTTGGACACACCTACTCATTCAAGGATTTGTCTTTATTTTACTATTTTCCACATTGCAAAATAATAGTGAAGACATCAAAACTATGAAATAACAAATATGGAATCATGTAGTAACCAAAAAAGTGTGAAACAAATCAAAATATATTTTATATTTGAGATTTTTCAAAGTAGCCACCCTTTATCTTGATGACAGCTTTGCACACTCTTGGTTCTTCACTATTATTCTACAATGAAAATGGTAAAATGGTTAAAAAAAAGAAAGAAAAAAAAAGGAAATGAGTAGGCGTGTCCAAACTTTTGACTGGTACTGTATATATATTTTTTTGTGAATAAATATGAAGGGGAGAAAAGGTAATGTAAAGTATCCTCATAACTACAAAAATAAACTTTGGTATGAACAAAATGTGGATCAATGAAACAGACCAACTGAAAGTAAACAAACCGCTGTGTGTGGCTCAATATTAGACCCTCCCATAGTGTCTTACCTGCATTACTGTTGCGCTTTGCAAAGGGGTTTAGAGTTGCTTTGGCCTTGGAAGTCCAGTTTGCTGTACTGGAGCCAAAAGAGCTGGAGGACAGGGACTTCCCCACCGTGTCTGAGCTGACCTTCTTGGTGTTGTTAGTGGCCGTCTTGCTCCAGTCTGCCACGCAACAAGAAACATTTCACACATACTTATTCAGGCAAAATTAACAGTGAATTGATCTTTGTTACTTCAGGGTTTTATGGAGTTTCTGTGTATCAATTTGACTGTGTATAAAGCTAAGACCTCTCAGGTTTTATACTTTAATAACCATTTTTATTTGTTACTGTGAGTCCACAGGACACTTTTACTGGACTCCTGTGCAGATATGTACTAGCTTATATTCCAGTAACTTTCACTTCAATAGGAATTCTATTAACATTAGACAAGATTCAATATAAAATGTCAACTGAAAATATTTTAACAAGATTTTTAGCTTGGAATCTTTATCACAATCACATAGGACTTTTATTAGCAATGTACAAGTACAGCAACTTCACCCCCCTCATCCTAAAACCTGTTATGATAGTAGTGTTCTGAATATCAGGCCAGATATTGTTCCTGAGAGGGAGAAATCTCTTTGTTGTCTGTTTCCGGTCAGATCTTTACCTGAGTTGTCTGCCAGGCGGAATCTGCCACAACACAAGTATCTCCTCCACTGTTTCTGGACATTCTCCTTCAGTGCACAGTGGAATATGAAGATGAATAAACCTGTTAGCCAGAAAAGAACAATGGAGGAAATGGCTGTTTAATAACAAGGAAGATGACACAGAGGACAAATAAAAGAGAGCTTGGTTCGTCTTTCAATTGCCAGATGTTGTACCAATGAGACCTCTGGTGGAACAAATAGTATACGACATGACAATGAGTAGATTACTTAATATTGTTACCCACAGGAACCTGCTGAGGGGAGGACAGCTCATAATAATGTCTTGAAAAATGCTAATGGAATGGCATTATGAATTCGATACTATTTCACCTATTCCGCTCCAGGCATTACCACGAGCTCGTCCTCCCCAATTAAGGTGCCACCAACCTCCCTTTGGTCTTAACATATAATACATTAGAGTCCTGCTTCGTACAAGAGTTTAAAGATAAACAAAAGACACCTTTGATCCAAACATTCACATATTAGTAACCAACACTACTGTGTATTTTCCTTTAAGGTGCACAGCGCACCATAGGATGGCCCTGTACCTTGCAGTGAGTTGGAGATGGAGAAGAGGTACATGAAGGCCAGGTTGACGGGTCCCCAGGCGAAGAAGGCGAAGCCCCAGGTCATGCCCAGGAGGAAGGTGAGACTGATGACGCTCCTCAGGTTCCTCAGCACCTCCTCACGCAGAGTGCGGTTACTGCGCTTCCCGTTGCGACCGCAGATCTGGATCATAACCACGATGAACATGGCCACGTTCAGGAGGAAGATGACAGAGAAGTAGCCCACACATGTTACATAGAACACCACATGGCTCCGGATCCAACAGCTGGGAAGAGAGGAGGAGGAAGAGGGGAGGAGGAAGGGGCCAGGAGAGGAGACATCAGAAAAATTGGTTGCCGTTGGTTAACTTACATAACTGCACCACATATCACACTTTCACAAAATGCTTGAAGACATGGCTAAAGGTCAATCAGATTTGTGAACATGGTCCCTAGCTGTGTGTTGCCGCTTTCCATGTTGTCTGTTGTCTGTAGCTTGTGAGGTGTGGAAACACTTTGTTGCTTTTATGAATTTTGTCTTGCTGCTTTTTGTTTTATGTTGCTCTGTCTGTATGCTACGTCTTGCTTGTCCTATGTTGCTCTGTCTGTATGCTATGTCTTGCTTGTCCTATGTTGCTATGTCTTGCTTGTTCTATGCTGATATTGTCTATATTGTAATTGTTTTTAATAACCTGCCCAGGGACTGCGGTTGAAAATTAGCCGGCTGGCTAAAACCGGCACTTTTACTGAAACGTTGATTAATGTGCACTGTCCCTGTAAAAATAAAAAATAAACTCAAACTCAAACATGTTTTAGCTGGAAGGCTGGGCCAATATCACATATATTACATACATTATGCACTATAGTACATAGTTCTGGTCCTATAACTGACATATGGGAAGACATACACTTGGATTACACAAGTCTAAGACTCCATCTACATACAGAATGTCATATTTTTTTATGCTATCTCTTGAACTTGATGCAGGACTCACAATTCAGAAGAGCCTTGTCCAGTCTCCCCCTTTCCATACTCCATTTTCCCATAGGAGTTTTTGTCAATAGCTACCACTGTAGCAACTATCGCAGCAGGCAGACCTGGAAGTGAGACATGGGGGGAAATGATATATTTTTAACATTCAGGTATATGTAGGGTTGCAAAGAGAGGGTATATTACTGGTAACTTTCAATTGTAATTTTTTATTGTATCACATGACTTTTGGGGTACTTCAGATTATAACAGGTTTCTGTACTTATCTCTGGACATCTTGTTTAAAATGTAATGACAAAGCTGTAAAACATTATTCTAGATATAAACCATCAACTAAGTGAACACCATTGGTGTTTAATATGAGGGTTTCAGCATGAAATATGCTTTATATATTATTTTTTTTACACACTTGTACTTATTTTATAATGTCAATATGTCTTTGTTGTAAATATTTTGGCACCAAATTGGTGGCAGTTGTGAAAAAAGTAAATAGTTGGAATTCTGTAAACTGGCCGTTGGGGTGGGCTTGGTGTGGGATGTGGTATTTGGGGTGGGCTTGGTGTGGTATTTGGTATTTGGGGTGGGCTTGGTGTGGGATGTGGTATTTGGGGTGGGCTTGGTGTGGTATTTGGTATTTGGGGTGGGCTTGGTGTGGGATGTGGTATTTGGGGTGGGCTTGGTGTGGTATTTGGTATTTGGGGTGGGCTTGGGGTAGGATGTGGTATTTGGGGTGGGCTTGGTGTGGGATGTGGTATTTGGGGTGGGCTTGGTGTGGGATGTGATATTTGGGGTGGGCTTGGTGTGGGATGTGGTATTTGGGGTGGGCTTGGTGTGGTATTTGGTATTTGGGGTGGGCTTGGTGTGGGATGTGGTATTTGGGGTGGGCTTGGTGTGGTATTTGGTATTTGGGGTGGGCTTGGTGTGGGATGTGGTATTTGGGGTGGGCTTGGTGTGGGATGTGGTATTTGGGGTGGGCTTGGTGTGGGATGTGGTATTTGGGGTGGGCTTGGTGTGGGATGTGGTATTTGGGGTGGGCTTGGTGTGGGATGTGGTATTTGGGGTGGGCTTGGTGTGGGATGTGTTATTTGGGGTGGGCTTGGTGTGGGATGTGGTATTTGGGGTGGGCTTGGTGTGGGATGTGGTATTTGGGGTGGGCTTGGTGTGGGGTGTGGTATTTGGGGTGGGCTTGGTGTGGGGTGTGGTATTTGGTGTGGTATTTGGTATTTGGGGTGGGCTTGGTGTGGGATGTGGTATTTGGGGTGGGCTTGGTGTGGGATGTGGTATTTGGGGTGGGCTTGGTGTGGGATTTGGTATTTGGGGTGGGTTTGGGGTAGGATGTGGAATTTGGGGTGGGCTTGGTGTGGGATGTGGTATTTGGGGTGGGCTTGGTGTGGGATGTGGTATTTGGGGTGGGCTTGGTGTGGGATGTGGTATTTGGGGTGGGCTTGGTGTGGGATGTGGCATTTGGGGTGGGCTTGGTGTGGGATGTGGCATTTGAGGTGGGTTTGGTGTGGGATGTGGCATTTGAGGTGGGCTTGGTGTGGGATGTGGTATTTGGGGTGGGCTTGGTGTGGGATGTGGTATTTGGGGTGGGCTTGGTGTGGGATGTGGTATTTGAGGTGGGCTTAGTGTGGGATGTGGTATTTGGGGTGGGCTTGGTGTGGGATGTGGTATTTGGGGTGGGCTTGGTGTGGGAATGACATTTGGGGTGGGCTTGGTTTAGGGGTTCGTGGAAGGCTTTGACCATTTATTTGGATTCCTCACATCTTAATTATTGTTAAAAAGAGGTTTGGTCCATTTTGGATATTGGATACTACATTTATTGAATAGTAGATGAATCCTACAAATTGAAATGACCAATCTGCGTTCAATTGTCTTTCAACAAAATAATGTTTCAGGAATTATAATCTTATCTGTTTCTAACTATAGAATCCGTTTCAGAATCCGTTTCTGAGATGGTGGGTATTGAAATCCTCTTTCTTGTGCTTTTTGAGGTGGAATGACTAATTTTTGATTCAATGCTTTTTTAATTAATTAAGCTATTTTCAATAATACATTACCAAAGTTACCATAGATCGCCATAGATGACCTGTTAATTAAAAACATTTGAGACAGTTCTGGTCACTTTGGCAAATTACCGGTAGTTTTGCATTCCTAGGTACAAACTAAGTTTGAAATTCAGTGTATAGCGAGATTAATGCATACCATGCATTTGCATTTTAATAGGAATTTGGTCTATGACATAGCCAGCATACTGCATAGTAATTAGTTTATCCAACTTTAGTGCCACTTACCCCAGCCGACGATGCAGAACTTGAGAATGTACCTCCGGATGTAGGTGTTGAAAACTTTGACCAGGGCGATGTACATGTGGATGGACTCAAGGCCCATCCAGGTGAAGGATGTGAGCAGGAAGAAGTGGAGGAAGACGGCCACAGCCACACACAGGCCCTCCATTTCGAAGGAGGCCAGCCAGCCATCCAATAGGAACACCATGTTGAGGAAGAGTAGTGACGTGCTCAGGTTCATCAGAATCTTGGACGGGTAGTCACGACGCAACTTCCTGTAGAGAGGACAGACACTGAATAACACTGTCTGACTACTACAGTTCTGGTTGTCTTTCTTATAATATCATGGTCAATGACTAGGATCAATAGTCCACCTGACGTAGACAGGAAGAATTCATAAGACTAGTTATAGGAGTATTTCCTGATCACATGTTGAAGTTGTCCAAAATGGCAATATACTCACTCAAAGGCGATATAAGTCAGAAGCGTTACAGCAGAGAAGATGGCCGATATGCCACATCCGATGTAGGTGATGAAGGTAAGAATCTTGGTGTTTTTCTCATCAATCTGTGCAGCAGATCCTGAGATATCCTTCACAGAGAATACAGAAAGTAAAAGTATTCACCAAACAAGCAAGTCAAGTTCGACTTGCAAGCTATACTTCCAAGTTATACTGTAAGAGTCATACTATACAAGGACAAACGGCTGGTTTAAATGAATCAGAGAGTCACAATTATAAGGGGAAAGAGTCTCCAACTGGTTTAATGTGAACACAAGTCTTACCATTAGGATGCCAAAGTGTGTGAGATGGTCACAGAGGCAGATAGTCTTGTTTCCATTGGACATGGGACTAACCCTGCAGCCTTTACTGTTCCAGCCACCTGAGTCGTCTTGTGGAGACAAAGACAAACTCTCTAGTATATTCTACAATTGTAAGGCTTTAACTTAAATTGAGATTGACATACTCTGAGTGTACAAAACATTGTGCTCTTTCCATGGCATAAACTGACCAGGTGAATCTAGGTGAAAGCTATGATCTGTTACTGATGTCACTTGTTAAATCCACTTCAATCAGTGTAGATGAAGGGGGAGGAGACAGGTTAATGAAGGATTTTTAAGCCTTGAGACAATTGAGATATGGATTGTATATGTGTGTCATTCAGGGGGTGAATGGGCAAGACAAAATATTTAATTGCCTTTCAATGAGTTATGGTAGTAGGTGCCAGGCGCACCGTTTTCTGTCAAGAACTGCAACACTGATGGGTTTTTCACGCTCAACAGTTTTCAGGTTGTATCAAGAATGGTCCACCATCCAAAGGACATCCAGCCAACTTGACACAACTGTGGGAAGCATTGGAGTCACCATGGACCAGCGTCCCTGTGGAATGCTTTTAACACTTTGTAGAGTCCCTGCCCTGACGGACGGAGGCTGTTCTGAGGGCAAAAGTGGGTGCAACTCAATATCAGGAACGTGTTCTTAATGTTTTGTACACTCGGTGTATATTTCAATAAGCAAAATATTGTTTTTTTTCCCGACTTACTTTTCATGGTAAAATCCCAGAACATGCAGGTTGGCTTTGGCTTTGGCTGAAAGACACAATCACTGTGTGATTACAGGTTCCAGGTGTTAATTTGTACTGTACTTACGACTTTAACTGTTGAACTACCATCCGGCATCAACAATCATCAACTGAGTGGTTACAGACTAAATGTTTTTACTTAAGTGGAATGAGAAAAGAAGAAGAGCGAGGACAAAAAGTAAAAAAAAACAGGGGGACCGGAGGGAAGCAAAGAGAGGAGAAAGGAACAGATTTTAGGAAGTTTATTTCCAAAATGCTATTTTTTCACATTTGTGTTTTTTCATCCAAATGATTGCTTATGGGTACCTTTGTGTGTGTGTAAAGTATTACTGTTCTCAGATGTATATTTCCTAGATTTTAAATGTGTATGAATTTATATTTTAAAATTCTAAACGTTATATACAGTGCCTTGCGAAAGTATTCGGCCCCCTTGAACTTTGCGACCTTTTGCCACATTTCAGGCTTCAAACATAAAGATATAAAACTGTCTTTTTTTTGTGAAGAATCAACAACAAGTGGGACACAATCATGAAGTGGAACGACATTTATTGGATGTTTCAAACTTTTTTAACAAATCAAAAACTGAAAAATTGGGCGTGCAAAATTATTCAGCCCCCTTAAGTTAATACTTTGTAGCGCCACCTTTTGCTGCGATTACAGCTGTAAGTCGCTTGGGGTATGTCTCTATCAGTTTTGCACATCGAGAGACTGAAATTTTTTCCCATTCCTCCTTGCAAAACAGCTCGAGCTCAGTGAGGTTGGATGGAGAGCATTTGTGAACAGCAGTTTTCAGTTCTTTCCACAGATTCTCGATTGGATTCAGGTCTGGACTTTGACTTGGCCATTCTAACACCTGGATATGTTTATTTTTGAACCATTCCATTGTAGATTTTGCTTTATGTTTTGGATCATTGTCTTGTTGGAAGACAAATCTCCGTCCCAGTCTCAGGTCTTTTGCAGACTCCATCAGGTTTTCTTCCAGAATGGTCCTGTATTTGGCTCCATCCATCTTCCCATCAATTTTAACCATCTTCCCTGTCCCTGCTGAAGAAAAGCAGGCCCAAACCATGATGCTGCCACCACCATGTTTGACAGTGGGGATGGTGTGTTCAGCTGTGTTGCTTTTACGCCAAACATAACGTTTTGCATTGTTGCCAGAAAGTTCAATTTTGGTTTCATCTGACCAGAGCACCTTCTTCCACATGTTTGGTGTGTCTCCCAGGTGGCTTGTGGCAAACTTTAAACGACACTTTTTATGGATATCTTTAAGAAATGGCTTCTTCTTGCCACTCTTCCATAAAGGCCAGATTTGTGCAATATACGACTGATTGTTGTCCTATGGACAGAGTCTCCCACCTCAGCTGTAGATCTCTGCAGTTCATCCAGAGTGATCATGGGCCTCTTGGCTGCATCTCTGATCAGTCTTCTCCTTGTATGAGCTGAAAGTTTAGAGGGACGGCCAGGTCTTGGTAGATTTGCAGTGGTCTGATTCTCCTTCCATTTCAATAGTATCGCTTGCACAGTGCTCCTTGGGATGTTTAAAGCTTGGGAAATCTTTTTGTATCCAAATCCGGCTTTAAACTTCTTCACAACAGTTTCTCGGACCTGCCTGGTGTGTTCCTTGTTCTTCATGATGCTCTCTGCGCTTTTAACGGACCTCTGAGACTATCACAGTGCAGGTGCATTTATACGGAGACTTGATTACACACAGGTGGATTGTATTTATCATCATTAGTCATTTAGGTCAACATTGGATCATTCAGAGATCCTCACTGAACTTCTGGAGAGAGTTTGCTGCACTGAAAGTAAAGGGGCTGAATAATTTTGCACGCCCAATTTTTCAGTTTTTGATTTGTTAAAAAAGTTTGAAATATCCAATAAATGTCGTTCCACTTCATGATTGTTTCCCACTTGTTGTTGATTCTTCACAAAAAAATACAGTTTTATATCTTTATGTTTGAAGCCTGAAATGTGGCAAAAGGTCGCAAAGTTCAAGGGGGCCGAATACTTTCGTAAGGCACTGTATATCCATTGTTTAGCTGGAATGGGATATTCGTATCCTGTATATTTGACTGTGATATGTGGTTCTTTCTTAAGATGAATGCACTTAAGTCGCTCTGGATAAGAGCATCTGCTAAAATGACAAATGTCAAATGGAACTGTTTTGCATACAGCTTTCATATTACTGTATTGAAATTGTTTAAATAGTGATGTCAAAAATGTATCATTTGCACAGCTCTTTATTAAAAAATGTAGTTATTTGTTACATTTGACTGTGCAAAGCCTAGCAGTACTACTCATTTCTCTGAGAGTGAGGCGGATATGTAGCAATTTGCCCCCCAAAATATGATTTGCCTCTCTGAAATAAAACCATCAAGTGATAGGTTTTAAACAAATAAGTTACATATGTCATTAAACAACCCCATGCCATGATTAGCTAGTGAAAAAACGTTTTTAAGAATTTCTTTTAAACAATAAAAGCTCATTTACCAACATTTTCTGAAAATGGATGTATCGTTTTGGAATGAAACTCTTCATATAGAGGTGAGAGGAGGAGGGCGGGTAGACTACCTGGTAATTCAGGTGTACTATCTCAATCTCCACGGGATCCTGCAGGTTACTGATGGAGTAATTGCCCACACTGCTGGCCACGACATAGCTGTTAAGAGACATCCCGTCCTGTTTGTCCTGAGAATGATCAATAGAAAAGTTTGATTTTGAAATATAAACACATAACACTCAAAACTATAGATGCACATACCGGGCATACGAATCACCATGCGTTAGTAGGAAACAGGAAAATAAATCACAACACGCTAAGCAGACACACCAGATGTGTTGAATTGCATCAGAAAGAGGTAGAAACCTGAAAATATCACTCAAATCTATAGATTCACATACCAGACACATGAGTCACCATCCATGAAAAGGACGTGCGAGAAAAGAAAACATACTGTTATATGCTGAAAAGACACTAAATCAGATACATTCCATCAAAAAGAGGTATAAACCTGGAATAGTCCTATCTTGCTGAAAAACATGAAGTTAATCCTGGAGATGGCAGCGGTCTCAGCGTCGGTTAGGTTTTTGAGCAAAGTAGCTGGCAGTGTGACCTGAGCCAGGGGATTCAGCTGATTAGACTCAAAGTCAATCTGGTGGGAGAGAAGTTAGTTAGACCATTGACATTGCCATTAACAATTCAAATGTGATTATTCAACGTAGACAGAGGTATGCTGATTATTATGCTGATTATATCATGAGTCCCCTGCTGTATCATCTGGAGGTCACTTCCAAACCTCCGTGGTGGACAGGTGGCTTATGACTAAAGCGTGCCCATTCTGCTGGCACAGCATTGGCACAGCATTGACACGTATGGCAGGGGCATAGGGTAAAACACATGAAACCGAGCGAGAGGGAAGGCTGTGGTGGACTTGACGCTAGTCAGCTGCATCATGTTCGCTTCACTCTACGATCCTTGCAGAATGATAGATGACAGGACTCCCACTCTGCCCATGTGTGTCACAAGGTTGCGAGTGGGTTGTGGGTACAGAAAACATTCTTAACGACTTAAACAAATAGACATCCTGCCATTTATGTTAAATGGGCTCAACGGGCCTGATGGGTTGTGAGTTTACCTTTAACACACAACTAGAGTTTCCACGGGAAGGCTTTCCTGGAAGCCCTGCCTGACTATGGAAGCCCTGCCTGATTATGAACAGTCCCTGCATATATAGTACCACACTGCCCAGTACAGTACAGCACAGCAGATAACACTGATTTCTGTATAACTCTTCTGTATAACACTGAGCCTAACTGTCCGTACCTGGAGGTCTGTGGTGTTGGGCTGTATGAAGGCACTGAAGGAGGTCCCGTTGAACTTGCCATGGTTCAGTGTTGAGATGCCCAGAGCCAGATTTTTAGAGGTGATGCTCACTGAAGGCCCATCAAACTCTAACTTCTGAACCAGCTCATCCACCGTCTTCAATGTCCTACACGCAGATAGAGAGTTATCATACTAATGGACTGGATAGTGACTTTCACTAGGGTCTCACAGTGCTTTACTTTGGTACAAAGAGACCACACAAAGTCAACATACAGTACATCTACCTGGGAGATATAGTCATAACTCATTTACGCTTACTCCCAGCATGCTGGACACAGTAAGAGGTGGGTTCTGAGGAGAGGAGAGACCACGGCAGTGGGAGCAGACAGGGGGAAGATGAGGAGAAGGTATCTTACCTCTCTGAGGCTACAGCCAGGGCTGACACAGAGCTGGTCATCACGTTGGAGATGATGTTCAATACGGTGGTGGCCAGAGTGGTGTTGATCTTGGCCACGTTGACCAGCTCCTTCACTTTGCCCACCACCTTGGACACCTCGTCTGTGGAGAGCTCGTTGTTGGTGATGTCAGCAAGCTGGTCGGCAACTTCAGCAGCGTTCTCTGTTTGGGGAAAGTTAGGCAGAGAGAAAACAACTAGATGAGGGCTGTCAATAGATAATCATTATTAGTTGTCTGCTGACTGTCCACTCTCTGCCATGGTGAGGCTGTAAACACGTTTTATCTCTAAAACGGCATCTCAGTGGGCACCTCTGTCCCTCTATCGTGTTGAGATCAAATATATCTCAAGTATTCATTCTTGCAGCTGTTTTGATTCTATCTGCTGTGAAATCATTAAAGTGATTTAAGATGTCGGTGGCCTACCTGCTGAAACATTGATGGAATCGATATCAGTGCAATTACTGATGTCTGGGGCGCCCCAAAACGCTGTGTAATTCAGGGGGCTGATCACACTGGGGACAAATCAACACAAAATCAGATCTAGTTTTTAAGATTGATCCAAGATGAATAACCTCAAACAAGTTTATGCATACAATGTCAGCATATCAATAGTTTGACATAGTTTGATGTAGTGAATGTGTCAGTCTCACCATGTTCTGGATGCAGTCTGGTCTTTGTTGGGGAAACAGGGGACATACTGAGTGACCGTTGGTCGGCTCTCTGGCCAGATATAATGGAGGGGAGTTTCCTCCGGGCAGTTCTCTGAATGAGAGAGAGAAAACCGTGCAACTTAAAAATGTTAACACCGCACATCAGCAATATATTAATTTCCAATGACTACAAGAAGAAGGTGGGAAACGTTAGAGGCATTCACATTTCAAACCTAATCGAATTAGGAGGTGCTTAGAATCCGTGGTGCGACTGTGCACCGTAAATTACTTTTTCTCTGGGCTGTGGGAGTGTCATGTCTTTCCACAGTCACTTTCTGCAGTAATAAGAGAGGCATTGAAGTGATTAAAGCAGGTCTGGGTGAGATCATGTCCTACCGACAGACTGCACGTTGACAGTTTCTATCTCCAGTCCATTGCCAATGTTAGGGCTGCTTCCCACCATCCTGGTGGAGATGGCTACTTCTTCCAGGGTCAGATTGGTGCTGGTCTGATAGACCAGCAGGGCCTGGCAAGTGAATCTGGAGGGGGAAGAGGATGAGGGAGTAGGAAGAGGAGCAGGGATGGGGAAGAAGGAACAGGAGGAGGGAAGGAAGAGGAGGAGGGGTGGGGAAGAGGAGGGGGAGGAGGAGGGGTGGGGAAGAAGGAAGATGCGGATGGAAGGAAGAGGAGGAGGGGTGGGGAAAAAGGAAGGGGGGTGGGGTAGAAGGAATTGGAGGAGGGGTGGGAAAGAAGGAAGAGGAGGAGGGATGGGAAAGAAGGAAGAGGGGTGGGGAAGAAGGAAGAGGAGGAGGAGGGAGGGAGGGGTGGGAAAGAAGGAGGAGGGAGGGAGGGGTGGGGAAGAAGGAAGAGGAGGAGGAGGGAGGGAGGGGTGGGGAAAATGTAAGGGGGGGGAGAAGGAAGAGGAGGAGGGGTGGGAAAGAAGGAAGAGGAGGAGGAGGGGTGGGGAAGAAGGGAGAGGAGGAGGGGTGGGGAAGAAGGAAGAGGAGGAACGGTGGGGGAGAGGAGGGTGAGGAGGAAGAGGAGGAGGGGTGGAGAAGGAAGAGGGGTGGGGAAGAAGGAAGAGGAGGAGGGGTGGGGAAGAATGAAGAGGAGGAGGAGTGGGGAAGAAGGAATAGGGGTAGGGAAGAAGGAAGAGGAGGAGGAGTAGCATGAGACTTAACACACATGGAAAGGCAGGCCTAATGAATTACTATAATTTTTTCACGTCACATGACGTGGTCAGGAAAAATTCTGATCCTTACCTACAACAGTTTACCATAGTAAAAATTGGCCTTACTTTTTACTGGCACTCCTCTTAAGCTGTGAGTCACTGTTAGGCTGGATTCTGGAAACAAGATCAACAAATTAGGGTGGACATTATTATTGACCTGTAATACAACTCTAAAGAATAATACATTGAATGGACATGGAGGTAGGTGCATCTTATGATGGTACAAATATCTAATTGCTTACCTGAAATTATCGACATAGACCACATGTGTCCAGTTTTGGAATGTTTGATTGAGCTGTTAATGAATCAGTAAATCAGTCAATTCAGTGAGTTCATCTGGTATTCTACCCATGCTTTGATCCAAGATGAATTGAACATGACAACAAGCCTTACCCATTGTGCAACAGTTTTCTCAACATCAGACTCTGTTAGTTTGGCCTCCTTGTCATTGACAACAAAGGAGATCCTGTAGAAAAGACCCTCTGCAATTGAAAAGCAGAAAAAAAACAATCTATATTTGACACAGGTAATTTACAACACTTAATGGAACATTTGTCTGTGCTGCATAGCAGGAGTGCAGGGGTTGAGACATAATTTAGTCATTTAAAATCCAATTTCATATGACAAATGATGTTGAAAGGCTGCTACTCCACAGATAAAACATGTGGGGGGAGTGTTTCGTCAGGAAAAGGATCAATTAAAATACTCTGTTATCATCCTAGATGACACTTATCAAAATGGAACTAATGACCATAGTGCATTGTATAACTGATGTGTATTCACGGGCCAAATGGGTGATTGTAAATGAGAGCATATCAGTGGAGGCTGCTGAGGGGACGACGGCTCATAATAATGGCTGGAACATAGCAAATGCAATGGCATCAAATGGACCTTATTCCGCTCCAGACATTATCACGGGACCACCCTCCCCAATTAAGGTGCCACCAACCTCCTGTGGGACATATACTGTGTGGTACATCACTCTGTTTGTGTTGGTGGTCTGCTGCTATGCCTCACAGCCACCACAAGATGGCTCCCAAGCCTCTCCTGTTGTTAGTGCTGAACTAGCTACAGTACGATGCTGTTTCTACTCCATGCCAAGACTGTTCTTAAGAGACTCCAGTGATTGCTGATCAGGAAGGAAGGCCACCTCAGAATGTTTTGAAGTATCCAAAATGTGTGTGGTTTATCTTTGTTGATCAAGGCCGTTCTTTTCCTTTGACTTGTTATAGTATAGCAATAACAGATTACATTTAGATGAGCAGTTATTGGCACTAAAATCAAATGATAACAGCATTGGAAGTCTCCCAAGAAACAGGAATGATTGAAAACTTTAAATCACAAGAGAGCTGCGCCCCATGAGGAATGCCCCATCAGCCGAGCAGAGGCCACTATAGAGCTTAATGATTGGTAAACTACAGTACACGCCTATGTTAATGTTCTACGCCCCATCCAAAATCACAACACAACCTCAATCATCAACCTCCTCCAACAGGGCACCCCATTTTCACCAGATTAGATTTTCCCCTATCAACGTACCACCACTACAACAGTAGCATTCAAAGCAGAGATTAGGTGGTCGAGAGGCTCTCTATCTTTTTGTTTCTACATCTACGTTGTTATTGCAAAACATACTGTTCCCGGTTGAAAGTCCACACAGACATGATAAATGAAAGCGAGCTTTACATTGGCATGGGGCAATAACAGGGGTGCCCGCGGTGCCAGCTGAGGTCCGTGGGGTGGCGTGTGTGGTGGACACTGTGCCACTGCCTGCATTCACCCCTCTATGTGGAGTGGTAAGAGGCAAGTAGGGGCCCTTTGTGGCTACAAAAGACTGCTCATCCATGCCAATGACGGCTAGTGGATTGGGAGTTGTCTGTGTCTCGGTCTCTCGGTCTGTGTTGGTGTTCTGATTCACAGTCACATTGTTGCCAGGGCCCATACTGCTTACTGACGTGCTTGCAGCAGTGGAGGGTGTGTGATCGATGAGGGCCGGTCCATGTTTACCACCCTGTGTGTCCTCACTGTGGTTGGCCCTCCAGGGGACTGATAAAGGGCCAGCCCCAGCAAGGTAAGTGTTTAGGGCCATAGGAGGCTGGCTGTTGGAGGTAGAGGTGGACTGGATATTTGGGAAAACAGTTGGCTGTTTGTTGGCAGTGGTGAGTTGTATGTTTGAGGCAGAAGGGGGGGGGGTATTTCTGGTAACAGCGGTGGGCTGTATAATTGCAGCTCTAATGGTGGGGTTACTGGAGGCAGAAGCAGTGAGCTGTGTGTCTGGGGCAGTGAGTGATACTGTGCTCTCTCTGCTCTCTCCATGCGTTCCGTCAGTTCCAGCAGGCTGAGTGGGCTTTGATTGGCTGCCAATGAGTGTGGAGGATTGTTGGAATGCAGCCGTTGATCGGTTGGGCAGTGAGGCGCCAGCTCCCGAATCAGCCATGTTGGCTGCTCCGGCAGACAATGTCCCACTCAGAGGGGGGATATGGGTGGGAAGGGGAGTCAGGGTAGGGGCGGGGAGCAGCCTCTCCTCTCTAATACGAGGAGAGTTTGTTGTCATCGGTCTCTGGAATAAGAGGGCTTCAGAAGCGTCTGGCATGAGCTGGTCTGCCCTGGAGGTCATGGTGGAGAGCGGCTCAGACACTGGGGTGTGTGTGTCTGTGTGAATCACAATGCCAATACCACTGACCGGCCGTTTCCAGCCTAATTCATGCATGTAAGCATGCCGCTTGGGTTCATGAGTAACAACACTGTCATATTCTGAAGCTGTGCTGCTGATGAGTGGCGTTGGCAGAGCCAGAGGACGAGAGGGGGATAGCAGGGAGGAGTAGAGGTGGAGGCTGGCCTGGGAGAGATATTCAGATCCATCATCATTGATGTGTGAGGTCCCACGGTGTCCAAGCTGGGATACAGATGGCTCGCTCTGCGTGCTGGGGCAGAAGAGCGAGATCAGTGATGGAGAGGAGGCCGAGCCACTTATGGGTGACATGTGGACTTCTTCTCCTTCCTGTCGAGCCGAGTGTCTCTCCATCCCATCTGCACTTTCCCATTCAGTAACCGTGTTGATATTAAGCTGCTCTGGCAAGTCTGTCACAGACAGGAGGTCAGAGCTGAGAGAGACCAAGCTGAACGTGGTGCGCAATGCATCCCTCCACTCCTGTCTGCTTGGGGAGATTGTATTAGGAGGTGAGGACTGAGAGAAAGTCCATTCGTCCGTCACGGTGCCTGGGAGTAGGGCCTGGTGGTGTAGTTGCTCTGTGATAGGAGTGACAGATAGATGGGATGTATGTGAAAAACCTCTCAGGTTAGAACTGAGTGGATTAAAGCCCTCCTGTCCCTCTGAGCTGCCCAAAACACTGTCTGACACACTGCTCATATACGACGATGGTTCCAGAGCCAGAGGTGAATATAAACTGATCCACTCACTCTGGCTACCTGACTCAGAGGCAATACTCTCACTGGGAACCATATCGTCCACGGGATGAGAGTTAGTCAAGGAGGAACTTAATTGATTCCTCAAAGAGGGTAAAACTAGGTCACGGTGGTGTTTGTCAGAGGAAGAGAGGTATGTTTTCTCAAGGACGGGTGTCAGAGCTGTAGCGGCATCAATAGCGACTGACAGAGACAGTGGACGGGGTCTTGTGCCCTCCCGCATTAATTCATGTCTTTGAACCTCCATGGGAGGGAGCGATGTCTCTGTCTCAGTGGCGGCTGGCCTGACGTGTCTTGAATGACTAACATCACTTTGTTCCATACTGTGAACGGAAGAGGGGGAGAACGCAGGATGGGGAGCGGTGGGGAGAGGTATGGTCGGAGTGGTGGGGAGGGAGTTAGGGGCCTGTATCTCTGTGATCACAGCTGTCCATAGACTATCTGGCATGGCAGACGTGGTAGGTATGGATATGGGACTGGGTGTGGATGTGTAGTCTTTGGGTATAGAGACCTTCACTGTGGGGCCATTGTCAGTGGTAATCCCGACCCTCTCAGAGAAACAGAGCTTGGCTACTGTTAATAATGAGGGAGACTGTGTGGCGATGTTTGAGAGGGACTGAGTGGTTCTCTCTGCTGTTTGCTCACTTAAGCCGCTGCCGGGCCGGGCCTGATCCGTTTGCACACCTGTCCTCTCCGGAGTCGTGCTGAAAGGAGGGATTTGAGCCCAGCTGCTGTGTGCTGCCACCACCACACCCTGCTCCCCGGTCCTAGCCTCTCTCCCAGCCTCTGTCAGCGTGCCTCCTGCCAACGCCTCCTGGGGCAGACTGGGCTCTGATTGATTGTGTAAATGTTCCCCTCCTCCCATGGCGGTAACAGGGTCGCTCACAGTCACACGGCCTGGGCCCTCAGTACTGACTCCAGTCCCAGCGTGGGAAAGGTTCTGTGGGCCGGAGGCGGCCAGAGCCAGGCCTTCATCCAGGGAGTAGGACGAGTCATATTGGAAAAGGCTAAAGGGGTCATCCCCTAGGTCCAGGTCGTAAATGAATGGCTCAGAGCCTGATGTGTACTCCTCCAGGGGCTCAGTCCAGTTCACAGTGCTGCTGTTGCTGTTCTCTCTGCTGGGACTCAATGGGATCCAGTGGGGGGGAGCCATGGGCTTATTCTTCTTACGGTTGCTGAGTGATGCTGACGCCACTGCTGGGAAAGACTCTACGTCCTCCGCATCGCTACTGTTCCCAACATCCACCGGTCGCCATGGGAACAACCCCTGGGGACTGGTCACGGCCCTGGATACGGCATGTGTTTTCCTGGCCACGGGCGCCGTTGTTGTTGTAGTCACCTTGGGCCTGAGGGACATATTTGTTGCTGGTACAGGATGAGGCTTGGTTAGATAGAGGATGGGTCTGACTGGGAGGCGGGTAACAGAGGCCTCAGGTTTCTTCCTCACGGGCCAGATGAGTGGGGTTGAGATGTAGCCCAGGGAGGTTTTAGAGCTGCGGGGGCCAGGCAGGACGTGAGGCCTGGTGTGGGGTGTGGTGGTGGTGGAGGAGGTCACTGGACGGGGCGTGAGCCGGAGCAAAGACCACAGATACGCCGCTCTCTCCTTCTCTGTGGCGCCTCAGTCCAGTCAATATAAAAACGGAGGGGTCAAAGCAGGTTACATGTTTGAAATACAGACTGATTTTAGAAACAGGGTCTTCTAGCTTATACTGTAGCTGAATAAACAAATACAAAACATGGAAGAATACAGTACTTACAGCAGTCAACCAGGCCTTCCCTGATATTGTTAACATCATCTTGGTTGAGAATAGGATAGAGTGGGAGTGAGAGGGAAGCAGACAGGTGGAAGCAGGCTGAGAGAGAGAACAGGAAGCTGCAGAGTCTCATTACAAACAAGACAAGGACAAGCTTAGTGAGTGTGTGTGTCTTACCCAGCTTAATGATGTTAGTGGACATGACAGTAGGAGACATGTTAGTCGAGGACGGTGGGGGAGTAGTGGCTTCAGACACTGTTAGCAAGAGTGACAATACAACTAAGTCAGCAAGGAGAGCATCTCAAGATTTCCCATGTGTACGTCTTACCCAGCTGAGCAGAATGTTTGCAATGTTAGAAGACATGCCAGTAGAAGAAACCAACAATAATGTGAAAACTTCAACTACTGAAAAAGTGGAAGATAATGTGTGATTAATCATGTTTCTTTTTTTGAAGATGTGTACAGTAACTACTCATAAGCCTTTCTGAAATACATAAAGGGACATAAAAAAAAATTCAACTTCATATTCATCATTTCAGCACCACCCCGACGTCAACATGTGTGCAAATGGTTCACTTCTATGTTTTGTAGTAAGAACGATAGAGGAAGATAACTGTTTCCAATTAAATCACTGGTGTGCATCATGCGATTTTAACCAATTACGAGTAGGAATCGCCTACTAATTGGTTGACAGTGGTGTAAAGTACTTAAGTAAAAATACTTGAAAGTACTACTTAAGTCGTTTTTTGGAGCATCTATTACTATTTATATTTTTTACTCCACTACATTCCTGAAGAAAATAATGTACTTTTTACTCCTTACATTTTCCCTGACACGCAAAAGTACTCGTTACATTTTGAATGCTAAGCAGTACAGGAAAATTGTCTAATTCACGCACTCATCAACCAAACATCCCTGGTCATCCCGACTGCCTCTCATCTGGCATACTCACGAAACACAAACTGTGCCCCTGGCTATCCGTAAATAAAAAAAAACAAGAAAATTGTGTCATCTGGTTTGCTTAATATAAGGAATTAAAAATGATTTCACATTTATTTTTGATAGTAAAAGTACATTTAAAACCAAATACTTTTAGACTTTTACTCAAGTAGAATTTTACTGGGTGACTTTCACGTTTACTTGAGACATTTTCTTGTAAGGTATCTTTACTTTTACTCGAATAAAGAAAACTGGGTACTATTTCCACTGTTGGTTGATGATGTCATTGGAAACAGTTATCTTTCTCTATCTTTTTTCCTACTAAACATAGAAATGCACCATTTTCACATATGTTGATGTTGGGGTGGTGCTGGAGTTGATGAATATGAAGTTGAAAGTTGTGAACCTTTAAACACTTACTAAACCCTTTTATCGGGTAGCCTACCTTGGATATTTTAGTAATTCTATAGTTGTATCATAGATGCAAAACTTTGAAAAATGGACTCTCCATGTCCTACACGTTGAGATCTGTTTGCCCAATGGGTTTGAAAGTTACAGTGACAAATACAAATTGTACTGAACAAAGACAGCAGGTGTGTCTTACCCGGGGTAGTGGTGATGTTAGCTGGGGTGTTAGTAGTAGGGGATAATGGGGGAGTAGTCGTTACTGTTAGCAAAAGAAAAGGGACAGAACATTTTTATTCAAAATGAAGAATAACACATTTGAGAAAAAAGTGAGGTGAAAAAATATGGAATTCTCTCTAGTCATTCCTTAATCAATAACAGGCAAAAGAGAAAAGTAGAGTGTCTTACCATGCACTGTGTTGTTAGTGGTAGGCAAGTTAGTTGTAGCTGGGTTTGAAACAATGGTTGTAGCAGAAGCTGTCAGTGCTGGTAGAACATGGGGGGTGCAAAATGGTTACCCCAAAAAATGGAAGGTAATAACGGCAAAACACATGATACTGTTATGGTGCGTGAATGAGGACCCAAAAGCGAATTAACAAACAGAGTACTTTAATGACGAACATACGTGGGCTCAGATGGACAGGTAGATTCCGACAGGACAGGACAAGGTTGCAGCACACACGATGATAGTCTGGTTCAGGCATGAGACACATAAACAAACAAACAAGAATCCGACAAGGACAGGAGCAGAAACAGAGACAGATATAGGGACCTAATCAGAGGGAAAAAGGGAACAGGTGGGGAACGGGGTGAATGGGTAATTAGGAGGAGACAAGGCACAGCTGGGGAAAAGAGGGGGAGAAAAGGTAACATAACAACGACCAGCAGAGGGAGACAGGGTGAAGGGAAAGGACAGAGACAAGACAACATGACAGTACCCCCCCACTCACCGAGCGCCTCCTGGCGCACTCGAGGAGGAAGCCTGGCGGCAACGGAGGAAATCATCGATCAGCGCACGGTCCAGCACGTCCCGAGAGGGAACCCAACTCCTCTCCTCAGGACCGTACCCCTCCCAATCTACTAGGTACTGATGACCACGGCCCCGAGGACGCATGTCCAAAATCCTACGGACCCTGTAGATGGGTGCGCCCTCGACAAGGATGGGGGGGGGGGGGGGAAGACGAGCGGGGGCGCGAAGAACGGGCTTGACACAGGAGACATGGAAGACCGGGTGGACGCGACGAAGATATCGTGGCAGAAGAAGTCGCACTGCGACAGGGTTAATGATTTGAGAGATACGGAATGGACCAATGAACCGCGGGGTCAACTTGCGAGAAGCCGTCTTAAGGGGAAGGTTCTGAGTGGAGAGCCAAACTCTCTGACCGCGACAATATCTAGGGCTCTTCGTTCTACGCTTATTAGCAGCTCTCACAGTCTGCGCCCTATAACGGCAAAGTGCAGACCTGACCCTCTTCCAGGTGCGCTCGCAACGTTGGACAAAAGCCTGAGCGGAGGGGACGCTGGACTCGGCGAACTGAGATGAGAACAACGGAGGCTGGTACCCGAGGCTACTCTGAAAAGGAGATAGCCCGGTCGCAGACGAAGGAAGCGAGTTGTGGGCGTATTCTGCCCAGGGGAGCTGTTCTGACCAAGACGCAGGGTTGCGAAAAGAAAGACTGCGTAAGATGCGACCAATAGTCTGATTGGCCCGTTCTGCTTGACCGTTAGACTGGGGGTGAAAGCCGGAAGAGAGACTGACGGAAGCCCCAATCAAACGGCAAAACTCCCTCCAAAATTGAGACGTGAATTGCGGACCTCTGTCCGAAACGACGTCTGACGGAAGGCCATGAATTCTGAAAACATTCTCGATGATGATTTGTGCCGTCTCTTTAGCAGAAGGAAGCTTAGCAAGGGGAATGAAATGAGCCGCCTTAGAGAACCTATCGACAACCGTAAGAATAACAGTCTTCCCCGCTGACGAAGGCAGTCCGGTGACAAAATCTAAGGCGATGTGAGACCACGGTCGAGAGGGAATAGGAAGCGGCCTGAGACGGCCGGCAGGAGGAGAGTTACCGGACTTAGTCTGCGCGCAGACCGAACAAGCAGCCACGAAACGACGCGTGTCATGCTCCCGGGTGGGCCACCAGAAACGCTGGCGAATGGAAGCAAGCGTACCCCGAACGCCAGGGTGACCGGCTAACTTGGCAGAGTGAGCCCACTGAAGAACGGCCAGACGAGTAGGAACGGGAACGAAAAGAAGGTTCCTAGGACAAGCGCGCGGCGACGGAGTTTGAGTGAGCGCTTGCTTTACCTGCCTCTCAATTCCCCAGACAGTCAACCCGACAACACGCCCCTCAGGGAGAATCCCCTCGGGGTCAGTGGAGGCTACTGAAGAACTGAAGAGACGAGACAAAGCATCAGGCTTGGTGTTCTTAGAGCCCGGACGATAAGAAATCACGAACTCGAAACGAGCGAAAAACAGCGCCCAACGCGCCTGACGCGCATTAAGTCGTTTGGCAGAACGGATGTACTCAAGGTTCCTATGGTCAGTCCAAACGACAAAAGGAACGGTCGCCCCCTCCAACCACTGTCGCCATTCGCCTAGGGCTAACCGGATGGCGAGCAGTTCGCGGTTACCCACATCATAGTTACGTTCCGACGGCGACAGGCGATGAGAAAAATACGCGCATGGGTGGACCTTGTCGTCAGAGAGGGAGCGCTGAGAAAGGATGGCTCCCACTCCCACCTCTGACGCGTCAACCTCGACAACGAACTGTCTAGAGACGTCAGGTGTAACAAGGATAGGAGCGGATGTAAAACGATTCTTGAGGAGATCAAAAGCTCCCTGGGCGGAAACGGACCACTTAAAGCACGTCTTGACAGAAGTAAGGGCTGTGAGAGGAGCTGCCACCTGACCGAAATTACGGATGAAACGACGATAGAAGTTCGCGAAGCCGAGAAAGCGCTGCAGCTCGACACGTGACTTAGGGACGGGCCAATCAATGACAGCTTGGACCTTAGCGGGATCCATCTTAATGCCTTCAGCGGAAATAACAGAACCGAGAAATGTGACGGAGGAGGCATGAAAAGTGCACTTCTCAGCCTTCACGAAAAGACAATTCTCTAAAAGGCGCTGGAGGACACGTCGAACGTGCTGAACATGAATCTGGAGTGACGGTGAAAAAATCAGGATATCGTCAAGGTAAACGAAAACAAAGATGTTCAGCATGTCTCTCAGGACATCATTGACTAATGCCTGAAAGACAGCTGGAGCGTTAGCGAGGCCGAAAGGAAGAACCCGGTATTCAAAGTGCCCTAACGGAGTGTTAAACGCCGTCTTCCACTCGTCCCCCTCCCTGATGCGCACGAGATGGTAAGCGTTACGAAGGTCCAACTTAGTGAAAAACCTGGCTCCCTGCAGGATCTCGAAGGCTGAAGACATAAGAGGAAGCGGATAACGATTCTTCACTGTTATGTCATTCAGCCCTCGATAATCTATGCAGGGGCGCAGAGACCCGTCCTTCTTCTTGACAAAAAAAAACCCCGCTCCGGCGGGAGAGGAGGAGGGGACTATGGTACCGGCGTCAAGAGCTACAGACAAATAATCTTCGAGAGCCTTACGTTCGGGAGCCGACAGAGAGTATAGTCTACCCCGGGGGGGGGTGGTTCCCGGAAGGAGATCAATACTACAATCATACGACCGGTGTGGAGGAAGAGAGGTGGCCCTGGACCGACTGAACACCGTGCGCAGATCGTGATATTCCTCCGGCACCCCTGTCAAATCACCAGGCTCCTCCTGTGAAGAAGAGACAGAGGAAACAGGAGGGATAGCAGACATTAAACATTTCACATGACAAGAGACGTTCCAGGAGAGGATAGAATTACTAGACCAATTAATGGAAGGATTATGACAAACTAGCCAGGGATGGCCCAAAACAACAGGTGTAAAAGGTGAACGAAAAATTAAAAAAGAAATGGTTTCACTATGATTACCAGAAACAGTGAGGGTTAAAGGTAGCGTCTCACGCTGAATCCTGGGGAGAGGACTACCATCCAGGGCGAACAAGGCCGTGGGCTCCTTTAACTGTCTGAGAGGAATGTCATGTTCCCGAGCCCAGGTCTCGTCCATAAAACAGCCCTCCGCCCCAGAGTCTATTAAGGCACTGCAGGAAGCTGACGAACCGGTCCAGCGTAGATGGACCGACAAGGTAGTGCAGGATCTTGAAGGAGAGACAGGAGTAGTAGCGCTCACCAGTAGCCCTCCGCTTACTGACGAGCTCTGGCCTTTTACTGGACATGAAGTGGCAAAATGACCAGCGGAACCGCAATAGAGACAGAGGCGGTTGGTGATTCTCCGTTCCCTCTCCTTAGTCGAGATGCGGATACCTCCCAGCTGCATGGGCTCAGCACCCGAGCCGGCAGAGGAAGATGGTAGTGATGCGGAGAGGGAGGCGACGGAGAGCGCGAGCTCCTTTCCACGAGCTCGGTGACGAAGATCAACCCGTCGCTCAATGCGAATAGCGAGTTCAATCAAGGAATCCACGCTGGAAGGAACCTCCCGGGAGAGAATCTCATCCTTTACCTCTGCGCGGAAACCCTCCAGAAGACGAGCGAGCAAGGCCGGCTCGTTCCAGCCACTGGAGACAGCAAGAGTGCGAAACTCAATAGAGTAGTCTGTTATGGATCGATTGCCTTGACATAGGGAAGACAGGGCCCTGGAAGCCTCCTCCCCAAAAACAGATCGATCAAAAACCCGTATCATCTCCTCCTTAAAGTCTTGATACTGGTTAATACACTCAGCCCTTGCCTCCCAGATTGCCGTGCCCCACTCACGAGCCCGTCCAATAAGGAGAGATATGACGTAGGCGACACGAGCAGTGCTCCTGGAGTAAGTGTTGGGCTGGAGAGAAAACACAATATCACACTGGGTGAGGAACGAGCGGCATTCAGTGGGCTCCCCAGAGTAACACGGCGGGTTATTGATTCTGGGCTCCGGAGATTCGAAAGCCCTGGAAGTGGCCGGTGGATCGAGGCGGAGATGGTGAACCTGTTCTGTGAGGTTGGAGACTTGGGTGGCCAGGGTCTCAACGGCATGTCGAGCAGCAGACAATTCCTGCTTGTGTCTGCCTAGCATCGCTCCCTGGATCTCGACGGCTGAGTGGAGAGGATCCGAAGTCGCTGGGTCCATTCTTGGTCGGATTCTTCTGTTATGGTGCGTGAATGAGGACCCAAAAGCGAATTAACAAACAGAGTACTTTAATGACGAACATACGTGGGCTCAGATGGACAGGTAGATTCCGACAGGACAGGACAAGGTTGCAGCACACACGATGATAGTCTGGTTCAGGCATGAGACACATAAACAAACAAACAAGAATCCGACAAGGACAGGAGCAGAAACAGAGACAGATATAGGGACCTAATCAGAGGGAAAAAGGGAACAGGTGGGGAACGGGGTGAATGGGTAATTAGGAGGAGACAAGGCACAGCTGGGGAAAAGAGGGGGAGAAAAGGTAACATAACAACGACCAGCAGAGGGAGACAGGGTGAAGGGAAAGGACAGAGACAAGACAACATGACAGATACAGGGCTACAATAGGTGGCTACTATAGGTTTTTCAAAAATAGAAGCCTTATCAAGAACCACTTAGACACTATTCACTACTGAGTCCATTGTTTAAAGCAAGCTACATGAGCAAACATACCATACTCCCATTGAGAAGCCATGACAATTGCTTCTCAGCCTAATCCATCTGGAAAGTTCCAAGCTGGTCATTGATGGAAGCGCTTTCAAACCCATTCCCCACACATAAAGAAAAATGCCACCAGCAGATTTTTTCATGAGTACAAAACAAGAGAAAAACAAAAACACATCTTACCATTGGTTTTGCTGTAGAATAGAGTTGTGTTAGTAGCGGCTGCTGCAGATGGGATAATGGTTTGAGTAACTGGTGACAAGGACAGCAAATGTGAACTAAATGGTTTGAAAGAGTGAAATGAACACACACAAACAATAAGCAATGCTCTAGAGTATGCATGGGGTTAATATGGGTCAACACATTGCCATGCAATTTTCAATTATAAGACGCAAATGGAAAATTCAAACAAACAACATCACTGGCAAGATCTCTCATCTCTACCTTTTCTCCTGAAGGTAAATGACAATGCAGTGACTGCCAAATGTCATGTGATCAGACTAAACTACGTAGACATATATGAAGGTATCAAATTGAAGCATTCAGAAAAATGATATTTGCACTATAACGATAATCAGATCAAATTGTCATCAACTGAGATCAGATCCATTGCTACAGATACCTTACCAGTGGTTGTGCTGGGTAATGTCGGCACATTAGTTGTAGCTGCAGGAGTGGTCGTGGTAGTGGTTTGAACTAGTGACATTTATAGCACAAGTCAGCAAAAATAAGGTATAATACCACAGTGGTTAAATAATGAGGGGAAATAATGTTGTGAACTAAAGATGGCACCTTACCAGTTGATGAGCTAGTAGTTAGAGGCATGCTAGTAGTGGTGGCAGATGAAGTGGTAGCAGAGAGAACTGGTGAAAAGGATGGACAGCAGACACAGTACGAGATGAGATGAGTAATGGAAGGTGAAGTATTGAGAGCTGAGGTTGAGATCATGGAGTTATAAATTGGCCATGAAGCATCCACATCTGATCAACTATCAGGACAGGTACACATTTGACTGTCAAATTAACCAGTGTACTCCGTTTTGTATAGGGGCATAGCTACAGTGAGTTAAATCAATGTTGTTCCTCCATACAATTGATACCATGCCAATAGTGGCTCCAAACTTCAAATGGAAATCCCAGGACCTTGTTTGCTTTACTTCAAGGAAGGGTCAGATATGAGAGAGATGGAGATCAAATATCTTCTGCCGCAAAACTATTAGCTCGTACAGAATCAGAGGCATGATGTTCACCTACTGTATGGCCTCCAAACCACCAAACGGCCAATTAACTCATCAAACGGCTGTTTTTCATTTTTTACATCAAACATGTCTTATTACGAGGTTTCCCACAGTATGGAATCCCACATGCTAAAACTGGTGGCTGCTTTTCAGAAATCTTTATTTTATTTGGGCTGGGAAATGAACTACATTGTAGAAACGAATCAAGTGTTGCAGATGCGCCTCTGGCGGGGTTAATCAAATCACAAATATGTTTTATTAACTCATTTTCTTAGGTTAGGTAGAAGTTTCAGTGGATGCACCTCCATGCCGCCAACAGTGGAGTCAATATTATCTGGGTTTAATAGACTAGAATTGGCTGTACAATTATTTTTTAGAAGGAAACATGAGAGCAATCACTGAGACCATTTTTGGATAAGACTGAAATATCTCTAGTTCAATGGTCCACCAGTCAATATCCCCTCAATCAGTTAGAGTGGCCATTTTCCATATTGATTAAAACACCCATCAGCTGCACTCTGTGTGGAGTAGATAGTATTGGTTTACCTTCACAATAACAAGACAGGCTGAAAATAACATGTGCTCATTACAAACAATGGGGATGAGGGATGGATGCTTACCGTGGGTTGTTGAATTAGTAGCAATCATGTTAGTGGTGACAATGGATGAGCTGGTGGAAGTTAATGTTGCTGGTTGCAGGGATGGATGGAGAAAGGTTACATATGGATTAAATGGGTGTAAAGTGAGACGACACAAATGCAAGATGACTGATGAGGCAATGAATACAAATGTAGCATGAGGAATATGAATACCATAATGCAGAGAAATCTTGTGGAGTTGTGTAATGCAGTAGATTTAAAAGCGATTAAAAGCATTACAGGTTGTCATACTATTCAGTATAATGTGGATTCTACCAGGATAGGATCACCAGATGAAGAGATTAAATATATTTCTCTGTCAAATACAGTTGAAGTCGGATGTTTACACACACTTAGGTTGGAGTCATTAAAACTCGTTTTTCAACCACTCCACAAATTTCTTGTTAACAAACTATAGTTTTGGCAAGTCGGTTAGGACATCTACTTTGTGCAAGACACTAGTCATTTTTCCAACAGTTGTTTACTGACCCCATTCCCTCCCTCCCCGCTACTCTCTCTCTCTCCCCACGGAATGGAAGGTCTACTTCTCATGGTTCTTCAGTTGAATTTGGAAGCTTTATGGCAAGTGACAAGGTTTGGAGGGTCCCTTAACAAGGAGATCAGGGTACAGACAGAATGTTTCCAGTGTACACACTACATCACTGGATAGATCTCTCATCTTTACCTTTTCTCCTGAAGGTAAATGACAATGCAGTGACTGCCAAATGTCATGTGATCAGACTAAACTACGTAGACATATATGAAGGTATCAAATTGAATCATTCAGAAAAATGATATTTGCACTATAACGATAATCAGATCAAATTGTCATCAACTGAGATCAGATCCATTGCTACAGATACCTTACCAGTGGTTGTGCTGGGTAATGTCGGCACATTAGTTGTAGCTGCAGGAGTGGTCGTGGTAGTGGTTTGAACTAGTGACATTTACAGCACAAGTCAGCAAAAATAAGGTATAATAACACAGTGGTTAAATAATGAGGGGAAATAATGTTGTGAACTAAAGATGGCACCTTACCAGTTGATGAGCTAGTAGTTAGAGGCATGCTAGTAGTGGTGGCAGATGAAGTGGTAGCAGAGAGAACTGGTGAAAAGGATGGACAGCAGACACAGTACGAGATGAGATGGGTAAAGGAAGGTGAAGTATTGAGAGCTGAGGTTGAGATCATGGAGTTATGAATTGGCCATGAAGCATCCACATCTGATCAAATATCAGGACAGGTACACATTTTACTGTCAAATTAACCAGTGTACTCCGTTTCGGATAGGGGCATAGCTACAGTGAGTTAAATCAATGTTGTTCCTCCATACAATTGATACCATGCCAATAGTGGCTCCAAACTTCAAATGGAAATCCCAGGACCTTGTTTGCTTTACTTCAAGGAAGGGTCAGATATGAGAGAGATGGAGATCAAATATCTTCTGCCGCAAAACTATTAGCTCGTACAGAATCAGAGGCATGATGTTCACCTACTGTATGGCCTCCAAACCACCAAACGGCCAATTAACTCATCAAACGGCTGTTTTTCATTTTTTACATCAAACATGTCTTATTACGAGGCTTCCCACAGTATGGAATCCCACATGCTAAAACTGGTGGCTGCTTTTCAGAAATCTTTATTTTATTTGGGCTGGGAAATGAACTATATTGTAGAAACTAATCAAGTGTTGCAGATGCGCCTCTGGCAGGGTTAATCAAATCACAAATATGTTTTATTAACTCATTTTCTTAGGTTAGGTAGAAGTTTCAGTGGATGCACCTCCATGCCGCCAACAGTGGAGTCAGTATTATCTGGGTTTAATAGACTAGAATTGGCTGTGCGATCATTTTTTAGAAGGAAACATGAGAGCAATCACTGAGACCATTTTTGGATAAGACTGAAATATCTCTAGTTCAATGGGCCACCAGTCAATATCCCCTCAATCAGTTAGAGTGGCCATTTTCCATATTGATTAAAACACCCATCAGCTGCACTCTGTGTGGAGTAGATAGTTTTGGTTTACCTTCACAATAACAAGACAGGCTGAAAATAACATGTGCTCATTACAAACAATGGGGATGAGGGATGGATGCTTACCGTGGGTTGTTGAATTAGTAGCAATCATGTTAGTGGTGACAATGGATGAGCTGGTGGAAGTTAATGTTGCTGGTTGCAGGGTTGGATGGAGAAAGGTTACATATGGATTAAATGGGTGTAAAGTGAGACGACACAAATGCAAGATGACTGATGAGGCAATGAATACAAGCGTAGCATGAGGAATATGAATACCATAATGCAGAGAAATCTTGTGGAGTTGTGTAATGCAGTAGATTTAAAAGCGATTAAAAGCATTACAGGTTGTAATACTATTCAGTATAATGTGGATTCTACCAGGATAGGATCACCAGATGAAGAGATTAAATCTATTTCTCTGTCAAATACAGTTGAAGTCGGATGTTTACACACACTTAGGTTGGAGTCATTAAAACTCGTTTTTCAACCACTCCACAAATTTCTTGTTAACAAACTATAGTTTTGGCAAGTCGGTTAGGACATCTACTTTGTGCAAGACACTAGTCATTTTTCCAACAGTTGTTTACTGACCCCATTCCCTCCCTCCCCGCTACTCTCTCTCTCTCTCCCCACAGAATGGAAGGTCTACTTCTCATGGTTCTTCAGTTGAATTTGGAAGCTTTATGGCAAGTGACAAGGTTTGGAGGGTGCCTTAACAAGGAGATCAGGGTACAGACAGAATGTTTCCAGTGTACACACTACATCACTGGATAGATCTCTCATCTTTACCTTTTCTCCTGAAGGTAAATGACAATGCAGTGACTGCCAAATGTCATGTGATCAGACTAAACTACGTAGACATATATGAAGGTATCAAATTGAATCATTCAGAAAAATGATATTTGCAATATAACGATAATCAGATCAAATTGTCATCAACTGAGATCAGATCCATTGCTACAGATACCTTACCAGTGGTTGTGCTGGGTAATGTCGGCACATTAGTTGTAGCTGCAGGAGTGGTCGTGGTAGTGGTTTGAACTAGTGACATTTACAGCACAAGTCAGCAAAAATAAGGTATAATACCACAGTGGTTAAATAATGAGGGGAAATAATGTTGTGAACTAAAAATGGCACCTTACCAGTTGATGAGCTAGTAGTTAGAGGCATGCTAGTAGTGGTGGCAGATGAAGTGGTAGCAGAGAGAACTGGTGAAAAGGATGGACAGCAGACACAGTACGAGATGAGATGAGTAAAGGAAGGTGAAGTATTGAGAGCTGAGGTTGAGATCATGGAGTTATGAATTGGCCATGAAGCATCCACATCTGATCAACTATCAGGACAGGTACACATTTGACTGTCAAATTAACCAGTGTACTCCGTTTTGTATAGGGGCATAGCTACAGTGAGTTAAATCAATGTTGTTCCTCCATACAATTGATACCATGCCAATAGTGGCTCCAAACTTCAAATGGAAATCCCAGGACCTTGTTTGCTTTACTTCAAGGAAGGGTCAGATATGAGAGAGATGGAGATCAAATATCTTCTGCCGCAAAACTATTAGCTCGTACAGAATCAGAGGCATGATGTTCACCTACTGTATGGCCTCCAAACCACCAAACGGCCAATTAACTCATCAAACGGCTGTTTTTCATTTTTTACATCAAACATGTCTTATTACGAGGTTTCCCACAGTATGGAATCCCACATGCTAAAACTGGTGGCTGCTTTTCAGAAATCTTTATTTTATTTGGGCTGGGAAATGAACTATATTGTAGAAACTAATCAAGTGTTGCAGATGCGCCTCTGGCGGGGTTAATCAAATCACAAATATGTTTTATTAACTCATTTTCTTAGGTTAGGTAGAAGTTTCAGTGGATGCACCTCCATGCCGCCAACAGTGGAGTCAGTATTATCTGGGTTTAATAGACTAGAATTGGCTGTGCGATCATTTTTTAGAAGGAAACATGAGAGCAATCACTGAGACCATTTTTGGATAAGACTGAAATATCTCTAGTTCAATGGGCCACCAGTCAATATCCCCTCAATCAGTTAGAGTGGCCATTTTCCATATTGATTAAAACACCCATCAGCTGCACTCTGTGTGGAGTAGATAGTTTTGGTTTACCTTCACAATAACAAGACAGGCTGAAAATAACATGTGCTCATTACAAACAATGGGGATGAGGGATGGATGCTTACCGTGGGTTGTTGAATTAGTAGCAATCATGTTAGTGGTGACAATGGATGAGCTGGTGGAAGTTAATGTTGCTGGTTGCAGGGATGGATGGAGAAAGGTTACATATGGATTAAATGGGTGTAAAGTGAGACGACACAAATGCAAGATGACTGATGAAGCAATGAATACAAGCGTAGCATGAGGAATATGAATACCATAATGCAGAGAAATCTTGTGGAGTTGTGTAATGCAGTAGATTTAAAAGCGATTAAAAGCGTTAAAGGTTGTAATACTATTCAGTATAATGTGGATTCTACCAAGATAGGATCACCAGATGAAGAGATTAAATCTATTTCTCTGTCAAATACAGTTGAAGTCGGAAGTTTACATACACTTAGGTTGGAGTCATTAAACTTGTTTTTCAACCACTCCACAAATGTATTGTTAACAAACTATAGTTTTGGCAAGTCGGTTAGGACATCTACTTTGTGCAAGACACTAGTCATTTTTCCAACAGTTGTTTACTGACAGATTATTTCACTTATAATTCACTGTATCACAATTTCAGTGAGTCAAAAGTTTACATACACTAAGTTGACTGTGCATTTAAACAGCTTGGAAAATTCCAGAAAATTATGTCATGGCTTTAGAAGCTTCTGATAGGCTAATTGACATTACTTGAGTCAATTGGAGGTGTACCTGTGAATGTATTTCAAGGCCTACCTTCCAACTGCCTCTTTGCTTGACATTGTGGGAAAATCAAAAGAAATCAGACAAGACCTCAGAAAAAAAATTGTAGACCTCCACAAATCTGGTTCATTCTTGGGAACAATTTCCAAACGCCTGAAGGTACCACGTTCATCTGTACAAACAATAGTACGGAAGTAGAAACACCATGGGACCACGCAGCTGGAAGGAGACACATTCTGTCTGCTAGAGATGAAAGTACACAGGGCGGCGCAAGCATGTTGGAGTGAACGGCTGTGTGTGAGAGAGGCTCCTGCAACTTTTTTGCGAAACAATCTAACTTAACCTACTTTACGGCACTTTTTTACAACAAACGTCTCTTTCTAATACAATATTGTGACTTTCTATGTGAACGTGCCAAGTAATAAGCGACCAAAGGACAATAAATCCTCATCGGAGGCCTCCTCCCCACCAAACAACGAGACAGACATGGTGGAAGGCACAGGTAACAACGTGACACTTACAGAACTTACCCGGGCTCTGGGAGAACTACATGTTGCTATAGCTGAGGATTTCAAGGCTGCTATTGCTGAACTCGACACCAAAATCGAGAGCACCATTTGAACGGTTGCTTCGCAGGGCCAGAGTATTGTGGACCTTGAGATAGCTTCTGAATTCAATGCTGGTAGGATCGAAGAGTTAGAGAAGCTATGCACGTCCTTGCAGGATAGTGTGCAGAGGCTTTCTGTGAAAGTGGTCGACCTGGAGAGCCGATCCAGACGTCATAACCTTCACGTTGTTGGTCTGGCAGAGGGGGTGGAGGCTGGGTCTCGCCCCACCGACTTCTTCGCCAAGCTATTGAGGGATGCACTGGGGTCGGATGTTTTGGCTTCGGATCCCCAGCTGGACCGTGCACATCGCACTCTTGTCCCAGTGCCTGGACCGGGCCAACGTCCTCGCCCAGTAATCATCTGTTGTCACAGTTTCAAGACCAAGGATCTGATCCTGCGCGAGGCTCGAATGAGCGGTAACCTGTTACATAAAGGACCTCCCTTCCGTGTCTCTGAGGATTATGCACCCGATGTGGCAAAGCATCGCGCCGGCTACAGAGATGTCTTGACCAAACTTTACAAACTCCATCTTCGCCCAGCCTTGCTCTTCCCTGCTAGGCTCAGAATTACCCCTCCTTCCAGTGAGAAGATTTGTCTCTCCTCGGTTTTGGACGCAGAGAATTTTATACACCAATCCCCCGTACGGGTTAGAGAGCCTTGTCATTGTGTGTTAGGGTCTGCTCATGGACTCGAATCCATACTATACCATAGCTGGTGAAACCTGTTTGGGTGGCCTTCCAGGTTTAATCATTTACACTTTCGGATGGATATACTTACATTCCCCCATTTTTGTTTTGTTTCATTATTTATTTCTCAATTCTTACATTATTCTTATTACCATACCATTTATTTATTGCTTGCAGGGGACTGGTGGTGGTGGTGGTTGGGGAGGGGCAGACACAGACACCTGGATAGCAAGTTGGTGTTTTGTGCCGTTCTGCTTCTGTCATAGCCGTGGGCCGCTCTCCCAATTAGATTCCCAACAGCCTTCTGTGGTTCTGTTATTTGTACTTTGTTATTATAAAAAAAATGTCTCTTAGCATTTTACTATTATTATGTATGTGTATATTTTAAATTAGTATAGATTATTATTTTGGGGCATGAATGTTTGTGTAGATATATATATATATATATATATATATATATATATATGTATGTATGTATGTATGTATGTATGTATGTATGTATGTATGTATGTATGTATATATATTTAATTAATTAATTAATTAACTAATATTGGTATATATATTTTTTTATTTATATATTTTTTTGATGGGGGTACGTTTAATTTAGCAAAATCCTTGTTCCGATCTCCTAACTCACAATATGTAAATGTACTGCTGTCTATGTCGGTGGCTGATGGTTTATGTTTAGACCAGCATTGCTTAGCAATATAATCTTGCGATGCTATATCTTGCTTATCTCAGGGATTGACCCAAGATGACACTTAAGTGCGCAATATGTTTAAATTGCAACTTATTCTGTTTAGGTTTATTAGATGCTAATTGAACACTTTATTTGCAGGAGCCTCCTCAGTTCATATGTTAGTAGAAGTTCTAGGATAGTGAGAGGTGAACGTATAGTTGGGATTTTATTTTTGTTCTTGTTCGAGGTCGCGCCATGCATTTTTGGCAACGGCCAGACAATGTGTTTGTTATTTAAATGTTTCTATTTTTTTTCTCTCCTATTTGTGTATGCCTGTTAAAGGTGGGTTGAGGGGGGGGGGGGGGGGGGGTAAATGTTGGGGAAAGTTGGGGTACAGGGTGGAGAGCAAAGGTGCTTGTAGGGGGGAGGGGTCGGTTGAATACTGCTCGGGTGTTGGTGCTACATATGCTGATTGTGATGATTTGGTGCGCTCTCTTACCTTTTTAGTGAGTTACATGTTATGCAGGCCACCATAGGAACTACAAACGAGAGGCTTACATTTACTTCCTGGAATGTCAAGGGTTTAAATGAACCAATTAAGAGAGGCAAGGTCCTAGCCCACTTGAAAGCACTCTCGTCTGATATTATATTTTTGCAAGAAACCCATCTGAAAAACAATTCTCGTAGCAGACTTAAATGTAGGTGGGTGGGTCAAGTGTTTCATTCTAACTTCTCCACCAAAACGAGAGGCACAGCGATTCTGGTACGGAAAGGAATTCCGTTTCTACATAAAACCACTATTGCGGATAAAGAGGGTCATTATGTCATCGTAATAGGAGAGATCCACTCTACTTCTGTAACTCTACTAAATATCTATGGGCCAAACATTGATAACCCCTCTTTTTTCAAAAGAGTCCTTGCTTTGATTTCAGATATCTCCAATACTAATTTGGTCATTGGAGGGGACCTTAACTGCGTTCTAGACCAATATTTGGATAGATCCTCTACCCGGCGTACCCCTACCTCCTATTCAAGCGAATTCTTGAAAACCTACATAAAAAGTTCTAACTTATTTGATATATGGAGGATCTCTAACCCTACGGGTAGGGAATACTCCTTTTACTCTCATGTTCACAATGTTTATACTCGAATTGACTACTTTTTGGTTGATGCGAAATGACCCCAATATACCTGTAATGTGAGGTATCATAGATTATAATCTCTGACCACAGTCCACTCACCTTCTCCCTGAGATTGGGTGACATCGTACCAAACGAGAGGGTCTGGAGGTTGAATCCTCAGCTCCTCACAGAATCAACATTCTGTGAACATCTTAAAGACCAAATTACATTTTTCTTTGATACCAACGACAACACAGAGACTTCCCCAGCATTATTATGGGAAACACTGAAGGCTTATTTGAGAGGCTGTATCATCTCCTTTCAGACTGCCAGGAGTAGGCAAAACAAAGAAAAATTGGTAGAATTGGAGAGACAAATTCACTTACTGGATAGGGAGAATGCTAGCCATCCATCTATGGAGAAACATAAAAAAAATACCTCTTTAAAATTTGAATATAATCAGATTCTCTCAGCTAAAATTTATAAATCTTTTCTCTATGCCAAGCAAAAATATTTTGAGTTTGGTGACAAACCACACAAATTACTCGCCAGACAACTTCGAAAAAATGTGAGTGACCGAATAATTCACAAAGTTAAATCTGCATCTGGGGAATTACTCTCTTCCCCCAAAGACATCAATGACAGATTCCATCAGTTTTACGAGACTCTATATACATCTAAAGTAGATCCTAACCCCTTAATTATGCAAAACTGTTTGGGGGACTGTAATCTCATTGCCTTGAACCAGGAAGATTCCAACTTCCCGAATAAGGAAATATCTTTTGGAGAAATGTGAGAAACAATTACATCTCTAAAGAGTGGCAAGACCCCGGGCCCAGATGGATACCCTGGTGAATTCTATAACACATTCAGCAACATGCTCTCTCCCTACCTGTACAAAATGTTGGTTCAGGCCAATGAGGATGGAGCTCTACTTTGGATGAGGCGTTCATTACAATAATACATAAGAAGGGTAAAGATCCAGAAGATGTAGGGTCATAGACCAATATTTCTTCTTAATACAGACCAAAAAGATTTTAGCAAAAACTCTGGCTAACAGGCTTAGCACTTTAATTGGCAAATTGGTCCATTCAGACCAGACCGGCTTTATCCCTAACAGAAACTCATTCTTCAATCTCAGGCGCCTCTTCAACATTATGTATTCTCAGAGGTTACCTAACGTGGACCTTGCCGTTATATCTCTTGATGCCAAAAAGACCTTTGACCAAGTTGAGTGGTCCTATCTATTCAAGGTCCTACAGAAATGTAATATTGGAGATGGGTTCATAAATTGGATCCATCTTTTATATAGGAATCCTTGTGCGAGAATACTCACTAACCAATCATTGTTGCCCTGATTGAACCTTTATTGAGGGACAAGGCAGGGTTGTGCGCTGTCGCCTATGCTCTTTGCTCTAAATATTGAACCTCTCGCTCAGGCCATCAGATCTCATGCAGCAATACACGGCTATAATACTAAAGATACTCTAAATAAGATTTCCCTATACGCAGATGACATTCTCCTCTATGTAACAGAACCCAAACTAGTATCCCAGCTATTCTTGATGTGATTCATTTGTTTGGTACCTTCTCGGGATACAGAATAAATTGGAACAAGAGCAAATTAATTCACATACGGTTGCAGAACACCTCTTGGCTAGAATATCTTACAGTTAAGTTATCTTCAGAAAAATGTACCTACCCAGGAATTGTAGTTACCAAACAATACTCCTCACTATTTAAAGATAATTTCCCCTCTCTGATGCAAAAACTCAAGACAAACATACTATTTTGGAGAACACTCCAAATTTCCCTGCTCGGAAGAATTATTGCCATTCAAATTATCTTCCTCCCACAACTGCTCTACCTATACCAGAACATCCCAGTATTCATACCTAAGTCCTTTCATAAACAACTGGACTCAATTATCAATCCATTCATCTGGGATTATAAAACACACAGGATAGGTCAAAAACACCTCTGTAAATCCAAGATGGAAGGAGGATTGTCTCTCCAAAATTTGATATTTTACAATTGGGCCGCTAACCTCCGGGCTGTTGCATTTTTACGCACTTCCGTCATCCAGTTAGCTTAGTATGGAGCGTGAGGAGTGTCACCCCTTCTCTATTGGCACTGTGATTTTGTCGCCTGTCAATCTGGAGATGTCACTTTATAGTAACAATCCTATTATACATAGCACAGTCCAAATCTGGAAGTAAATTAAAGTCCACTTTGACCTTAGACCAATATCATTCATGCTCCCTGTTGTGAGGAATCCCTCATTTCCCCCCTCTAACCTTGATAACACCTTTGAGTGATGGGGAGAGCTAGGGATAAATACCTTAGGGGATCTATATATAGAAGGGACCTTTGCCTCCTTTGCGTTGCTGAGTAAAATGTATAATCTTCCCAGAAGTAACTTTTTCAGATACCTACAAATTAGAGACTATGTTAGAAAACACGTCCCGACATTTGGGAATGCTAAACCTTCCATGTTTGACGGATGAATAAAAATATGCCCCACCTCAAACAAACTGATATCTGGTCTATATGACGCTTTTCAATCTGTTAGCATACCTTCTACAGATGCAATTACAAATGGGAGGAAGAACTAGGGACTGACATTTCTGTGCAGACTGGGAAGATGGCTTGGAGTATATCCACACCTGCTCAATTAACTCCAGACATCGTCTCATACAATTCAAGGTATTACACAGATTACACTATTCCAAAACTAAAGTGCATAGGATATTTCCTGATACATCCCCTATGTGTGATACATGTCAGGCTGTGCAGGGTTCACTACTCCACTGCTTTGCCCTATACTCTAACTTGTATGGTTATTGGTGTGGGATTTTTAGGATCCTCTCTGAAGTTCTGGAGACTTCCGTTGACCCAGACCCGCTTCTGATAATCCTGGGAGTGTCTGATTCCCTAAAAGGATTAACCAACCCCCCCAAAACAACTCATCTCTTACAGTCTCATTTCGGCAAAGAAATTAATCTTAGTGTTTTGGAAAAGGAGGGAAGCACCCTCTACCAAATTATGGCTCAGCGAATTGGCAAACACTGTAGACTTTAAAAAATGTTTTAAATTGTTTTAATTTTTTGGTAAATATATATATCCATACACGCATGCATACATACGTATATGCATACATATACACATACAGTGCCTTGCAAAAGTATTCGGCCCCCTTGAACTTTGCGACCTTTTGCCACATTTCAGGCTTCAAACATAAAGATATAAAACTGTATTTTTTTTGTGAAGAATCAACAACAAGTGGGACACAATCATGAAGTGGAACAACATTTATTGGATATTTCAAACTTTTTTAACAAATCAAAAACTGAAAAATTGGGAGTGCAAAATTATTCAGCCCCCTTAAGTTAATACTTTGTAGCGCCACCTTTTGCTGCGATTACAGCTGTAAGTCGCTTGGGGTATGTCTCTATCAGTTTTGCACATCGAGAGACTGACATTTTTTCCCATTCCTCCTTGCAAAACAGCTCGAGCTCAGTGAGGTTGGATGGAGAGCATTTGTGAACAGCAGTTTTCAGTTCTTTCCACAGATTCTCGATTGGATTCAGGTCTGGACTTTGACTTGGCCATTCTAACACCTGGATATGTTTATTTTTGAACCATTCCATTGTAGATTTTGCTTTATGTTTTGGATCATTGTCTTGTTGGAAGACGAATCTCCGTCCCAGTCTCAGGTCTTTTGCAGACTCCATCAGGTTTTCTTCCAGAATGCTCCTGTATTTGGCTCCAGCCATCTTCCCATCAATTTTAACCATCTTCCCTGTCCCTGCTGAAGAAAAGCAGGCCCAAACCATGATGCTGCCACCACCATGTTTGACAGTGGGGATGGTGTGTTCAGCTGTGTTGCTTTTACGCCAAACATAACGTTTTGCATTGTTGCCAAAAAGTTCAATTTTGGTTTCATCTGACCAGAGCACCTTCTTCCACATGTTTGGTGTGTCTCCCAGGTGGCTTGTGGCAAACTTTAAACGACACTTTTTATGGATATCTTTAAGAAATGGCTTTCTTCTTGCCACTCTTCCATAAAGGCCAGATTTGTGCAATATACGACTGATTGTTGTCCTATGGACAGAGTCTCCCACCTCAGCTGTAGATCTCTGCAGTTCATCCAGAGTGATCATGGGCCTCTTGGCTGCATCTCTGATCAGTATTCTCCTTGTATGAGCTGAAAGTTTAGAGGGACGGCCAGGTCTTGGTAGATTTGCAGTGGTCTGATACTCCTTCCATTTCAATATTATCGCTTGCACAGTGCTCCTTGGGATGTTTAAAGCTTGGGAAATCTTTTTGTATCCAAATCCGGCTTTAAACTTCTTCACAACAGTATCTCGGACCTGCCTGGTGTGTTCCTTGTTCTTCATGATGCTCTCTGCGCTTTTAACGGACCTCTGAGACTATCACAGTGCAGGTGCATTTATACGGAGACTTGATTACACACAGGTGGATTGTATTTATCATCATTAGTCATTTAGGTCAACATTGGATCATTCAGAGATCCTCACTGAACTTCTGGAGAGAGTTTGCTGCACTGAAAGTAAAGGGGCTGAATAATTTTGCACTCCCAATTTTTCAGTTTTTGATTTGTTAAAAAAGTTTGAAATATCCAATAAATGTTGTTCCACTTCATGATTGTGTCCCACTTGTTGTTGATTCTTCACAAAAAAATACAGTTTTATATCTTTATGTTTGAAGACTGAAATGTGGCAAAAGGTCGCAAAGTTCAAGGGGGCCGAATACTTTCGCAAGGCACTGTATATACATACACATACCTATATAGACATACATACTTTTAAAAATAATATACCTTTATTATTTTTCCTGCAAAACCTACCGCCGATCCCCCAATTGGAGTAAACTAATAAACACTTCTGCTTTCATCTTCAATTTATACATCTTATACACATTTTACAGATACAGTCTACTTTACAATAGTTCTCTCTTGTTTGTTCTTAGTCCTTCCTCTATTTCTGATCCATCCAGTTTGATTTCTATTTGTAACTATGCTATTTCACAGAAGTTCTGAACCTATATACATTTTACAGATCCCTTATGCTTTACATTGTTTATCTTGTTATTAGTCCCACCCTTCAGCTCCATTCAACCCCTCCCATCTATCCCTCAACATCATCCATTTCAAATTTCTATTTGCCATATATTTCTCAACTGTGCTGTGATGCTTCACAAAATAATTTAACCTTCCTATTCTCATAGATTCTACAGATTGTAAATTAAAAATAAATATTTTTGCTAAAATAATTATTATATTATTGATTGATTGACTATGGCTTTTCAAATCACCCAGTATTGCTTTCTGTAGCGTTAGTTCTATGCAAATGTTGCAATTCTTCAGCCATTCCTGGACCTGTGACCAAAAACGAGCTACATATGGACAATACCAAAATAAATGATCTAATGACTCTGCCTCCTCACAGAATCTGCAGAGCTGGGAAGATTGTATCCCCCATCTATATAACATTCTATTAGTTGCAAGAATTTTGTATAGTAATTTATATTGAAAAATTAGAAGTTTTGAATCCGGCGTTGTTTTGCGTATCAATTCATAAACCATGTGCCATGGAATGGGTACATCAAAAATCTCTTCTCAACCATTTTGCAATTTATATTTCACAGCTGTCAGTTTTTTGGTCCTTAAATGAAATTGGTATATGTTTTTATTTATCACACTTTTCTTTAACCATTTATGGTCTTTAATACAGGGCCGACATACAAGTTCCTTACTTTTTTCCCCTTCTACTTGCCTCTTCCGTTTTTGTGGTAATGCTGCAATTAATTGGTTGTAATTTTTGGTAGAGCAGACATTTCCATATGTCTGTGTTAGCTGCATGTGTGACATAACTCCACCAGTCCTATTTATGATATCATACCCTGTACACTTAGAAAGAATTAGATATATTCTGAACAATAAATGATCAACATTTGATCAAATCTGGCAGCCTTTCCTCTCTTACTTGGACCAGTCGGCGCTGTGAATTTGTACTTATTAACGCACTCTCAATTGTACTATTTCAATCTACCTTTGGGCAGCATATGCTTGCCCCGGCACCCGAGCAGTTGGGGGGGGGGGGGGGGGGGGGGCATCTACCCTCTTTCTTTCTACCTGTCTTTGTTCTGTATGTCGTGTTTTGTATTATTTGTTTTGTACCCAAATACTCTGGGTCTTGTTGTTTCTGTCTGCTCTTTTATGTTTAGATAAGAATTGCATACTTGTCTTTTATACCTATACACCATTCTTGTGTGTGTTCAATGAAAATGATTTGAACAGAGATGAACGTACTTTGGTGCAACAAGTGCAAATCAATCCCAGAACAACAGCAAAGTACCTTGTGAAGATGCTGGAGGAAACAAGTACAAAAGTATTGATATCCACAGTAAAACGAGTCCTATATCGACATAACCTGAAAGGCCGCTCAGCAAGGAAGAAGTCACTGCTACAAAACCTCCATAAAAAAGCCAGACTACGGTTTGCAACTGCACATGGGGACAAAGATTGTACTTTTGGAGAAATGTCCTCTGGTCTGATGAAACAACAATAGAACTGTTTGGCCATAATGACCATCGTTATGTTTGGAGGACAAAGAGGGAGGCTTGAAAGCCAAAGAACATCATCCCAACCGTGAAGCACGGGGGGTGGCAGCATCATGTTGTGGGGGTGCTTTGCTGCAGGGGGACTGGTGCACTTCACAAAATAGATGGCATCACGAGGATGGAAAATTATGTGGATATATTGAAGCAACATCTCAAGACATCAGTCAGGAAGTTAAAGCTTGATAGCAAATGGGTCTTCCAAATGGACAATGACCCCAAGCATACTTCCAAAGTTGTGGCAAAATGGCTTAAGGACAACAAAGTCAAGGTATCGGAGTGGCTATCACAAAGCCCTGACCTCAATCCCATAGAAAATGTGTGGGCAGAACTGAAAAAGTGTGTGCAAGCAAGGAGGCCTACAAACCTGACTCAGTTACACCAGCTCTGTCAGGAGGAATGAGCCAAAATTCACCCAACTCATTGTGGGAAGCTTGTGGAAGGCTACCCTAAACATTTGACCCAAGTTAAACAATTTAAAGGCAATGCTACCAAATACTAATTGAGTGTATGTAAACTTCTGACCCACTGGGAATGTGATGAAAGAAATAAAAACTGAAATAAATAATTCTCTCTACTATTATTCTAACATTTTACATTCTTCAAATAAAGTGGGGATCCTAACTGACCTAAAACAGGGAATTTTTACTAGGATTAAATGTCAGGAATTATGAAAAACTGAGTTTAAATGTATTTGGCTAAGGTGTATGTAAACTTCCGACTTCAACTGTATACTCTGGGCCATCATAAGCCACAGTGCTGGTCTTCAAGAGGTCACCCTCTTCCTTCCTAGTCTCATTTATTTCCATCCAATCACCTTGTTGATTCTACAGCAAAGTCTGTCACGGGGGTCTTTCTCATAAGCAAAGCATATAAGAGTTAACCTTCAAATAGCTTTCTCAATCCATCATCTCACAGAGCTTAATAAATTTGCTCGCTGGGAGAGAACCTACTTTTGGGGAAGTGTCGCTTATCAGTCAACATGCATCTGTAGCTGATGTCTACGAAGAGCAGAGTCCATAAACTCTGCATCATCTCTGCAGCTGCGACCTCATCCAGAACAGTGGTCAAACTGGACAGGAACACTAATTTCCCCATTCTCTCCCTCCCCGCTACTTTCTCTCTCTCCCCACGGAATGGAAGGTCTACTTCTCATGGTTCTTCAGTTGAATTTGGAAGCTTTATGGCAAATAACAAGGTTTGGAGGGTCCCTTAACAAGGAGACCAGGGTACAGAGAGTATGTTTCCAGTGTACACACTATTGGGAGAATGGTACAGAGAGTATGTTTCCAGTGTACACACTACTGGGTGAATGGGTACAGAGAGTGTGTTTCCAGTGTACGCACTACTGGGTGAATGAGATAGTGGGTTGATACACTAGGTGTGTCGTTTTTTTCCACAAAGACTGCATAAAATGACGTCATAGTCTTGTTATGGAATTGATAACATGGTCAAGACTGCAAAGTGACGTTGAGGAGAAAGACTGATGTACCGTGTGCCTATTAACATGATGGCATACTGTATGTCAATATGTCTAAGATAATATGATGAATAATACAGAAAAAGGGAGATAACACACAAACACACATTAGAGGTGAGATGGGTAAAATGGTATGTCTGTTGGTTGTTAATCAATATGAACTCATATGTAATAAGAATGATAGTGTATGATTGGGGGGTGCTTAATAACCATTGTATGGTCTGTTGTAAATTATTGACATGTGTAACAGTCATTGGTTTCCTACCTGGGCAGCCCAGTCCAGGAGAGGCACAGCTGGTGGTTTGTGATGTATAGACGGGTACAGAGGTACCTTCAAAGTGGATTGGAAATAAACATGTTAAATCACCATTATCAACAGCATTTCCAATGGTGAGAGGTTAAAGAGAACACAAACAACTCTATGCAGTTTTATATTAATTTCAGTACAATCCCACACATGATAAATTCATGAAAAATAAAGATTTGGCACGACTTCGGCCCTGGGTATTAGGTACCTCCATTGTAACAGGATTGACAGTATTCTCCACAGCTGCTCAGCTCAGCTAGCTACATGCTCTCAGACTGGTATGTGATCCAGAACTCTCAATAAATATTCAGTATGATCTGCCAAATAAATGTTGGAATTTCATAAGCCTGAATATTTGTCATCTTGTTGAAAAGGGCAGGGAGTTTGATCTTTTACCCACTGTTCTGAAGCTGTGCCCATTCCTACCGCCAACACCTCCTCTGTCGTATAAAATATGCAGCACTTTGTGATACAGCAATGAATGCTGCTTTGTTTGCCCCCCCCCCCCACACATATTTGCTAATGCTGTTGTACACGAAAGTGCTCAGAGCAGAACACTGCGAGACAGGCCCACCTGGACTCGATGGACATGGCTAATAATTATGATAATCGCTGGCAATGAAAAGTAATGACTTGTCAGAGGAGAGAGAGTGCATCTTTAATATCAGTTAGTGGATGTGAGTTGTCATTATTGGGACTGTCTTATGGTCCAGTGAACCATTGTTGTCGTGGACCGTGGATTCCAGTCTTCAATCTTCAACTATTACCTCATGCACTGCAGAGTTGTAATCATTGAAGTGAAACTTAAGAAACGAGTCTCTCTTGTCACTCCCAGGCCAGTACCCATAACTCCCACCCAAAAGGTCTTGTGCCTTTAGGGGATGTGGATGAATGGCTAGTGCTATTCCATATATCTGAACTAGTAGACCCACAAAACTAAACTACCCCATCGTGCCTGGGCCAGGACTATGAGGAATGTGTAGACTCAGCGGGTAATGGATCTCTGACAGAGTGTAGCCATGCAGACAGTCACTCCCCCACTGACCTCACAGAGAGATGAAAGGAGACCCAAAGAGCTTCACTGGGCCAGTCCTCTTCCCAAGCCTGATAATTAGCCCAGAGCTAGTTTCCCCCAGGTAGACTACAACTATAGCTTTGCGCGCCACACTGCTGGCCAACCAGACTACCAACCAGAATATCTAAACTAAAGTTTGGGCCCCTCAGCCAACATCATAGGCCTCGACTGACGTTCACAGTGTACAGGGGGGGGGGGGGGGGGGTTTACATGCTAGTTCCTAAGAAGTCACTGTCTGGTCTTGTAAAAAAGTATATGTTCTTCCAGCATGAGAAGCCCTGAAAAGACGAGGCAGGCAGATACAGTACATTGATGTTATTCAAAGCAAGGACAGACGGATAATTAGCAAGAGTATCACTGCTGGTCGACTTGCGTCATGCAGAAGAGCCTTGTTATGTCACGACACAAAGTCTGCAAGCAAAAAAATAACTTTGAACTTTACCTGGTTTGCCTTGAATGGAGGCTTTCGATGCACGACACAAGACTAACAATCGTCTATTTGTGTATATTGACTGTAGATTAATCAAACTTAGAATGTATCATTGACATGTTACGTCCAGAGGCTTGGTAGAAAGTGAATCCCATAATATGACTAATCTCTCTGTTTCCTGGGAAACGCAAAGTCTACACTTTATAGTGGTTAGCACCGTATTTCACATGCATCCTCTTGCATGGTACTCAGGCAAGCAGCTTTCACGAAGCAATCAGGTTGTTAGCAGCACACTCACCACTAGATGGAGCAGCCGTTGTTAAGTGTATGCAATGTGGGAAACAGACTGTAAAGAGAAGACTTGACATTAGTAGGTATCATTGCAATCAGACACAGGCAATTATTAAGCAGCAGCTGCATCAGCCAGTGACATGTAAACAAACTCATGTGGGCAGAGCAAAGCATTTATTGACTAATTAATAAGTTAACACATGTTTAATAAGCTAAGTTAGGTTTCTGGTGAACTCTACCGACTGCGTGGAGCAGAGACCGGGCTTTTTGGAATTCAGCTCAGATTACATTGATTTGCCCAAGGTCAATACTTAAAAAAAAATGTAAATTGTGAAATTCTTACTATTTACCTATGTTTGTCCTCTGTAGTTGCGTCCCTTTCTTTATTTGCTGAAATCAATACTTTTTCAATAAATGTTCATTAAATATAACCACTGACTGTTTCTGTAGAGTTTGAGAGATAAGCAGCATGTTATCATGCACATCTGGTTAAAATAGTATGCGCGTGTTCAGTGCGTGATATTGGAAACATGTATCTGATACGCATAGCTTAATTGACAGGTCCTCATTGGATGTTGGCCAGAGTTTTCAAGTGTGCTACCTTTGAGAGGGTGCAGATGAACTCAGCTTGGAACAGGCTATGTTGAATCTGCTGTCATGTTGTAAATAACCATCTTCGTGATGTTAATGCTGTCGAGTTTCTCTTTGCAAGAACTAAAAAGAACCCGCTTCCTTTAACCGGGGATGCAACAGTTTCCTTTTTGAGATTCAATTGGCACATGCGTTTTGGCGCTGAGTTGCCATCTTAGAGCAACAGCAATGAGCAAACCGTCAGTGGTTGTATTTGAATAATGTTTAGAGAAAAAAAATGTATTTCAGCAAACAAAGAAAGGCACACAACTACAGAGGACAAACATAAGTAAAAAAAGTGGGTATTTCATAATTTAAATTTTTTTAAGTATTAACCTTTGGTGAATTGATGTAGTTGGAGCTGAATTCCACAAAGCCTTGTCTCTGATCCCCTCCAAAACTTCCTTCACCATGAAGGGGAGTTTAGTCCGCTACTATAGAGATGATATAATGTAATGTAATTTTAATGTTTGTGCTTCTCTTATAACTAATTTCTGTGTTCTATTCGTGTGCTGTTTTATGAACCAATTTCTGTGTTCATTCAAGTGGCTAACTGTACAAATCCTCACTATCAGTAGCTTCAATTTGGCAGTACGCCCAGACCTTGCTTTGAGAACGAACAAAAGATATCTCAGTTTCAAGGTCTCGGCTTAGAAAGAAGAAGCCTTGTGAGGTGTTGGTCTGTCACATGTTATGAAACAGTGTTGGTCTGTCACATGAATGAAACAAAACAGTAATGATTCATTAATAATGCTAAATCATACAACTATAATTTCACTGTGTATGGCGCTAATATAAGACAACTGCTGGGTCTGCCCAGGCAGAGCTCCTGATTGACATGTGTACTATGGTGCGTTGAGATGGTTGGAACCTCTCCAGCACGCTGACAATAAACAATGATTCATTAAGACTGACTTCGAGTGTCCCTGTGTAAGAATTTCCACGACAATACTCAAACAACAGTTAGAGTTGGCACAATTACCATATAACCCTGTAACCGACGGTTATGAAAAAAGACTGTCATGAAAATAAATAACTGTCATAACCGCTTATTTTGTTATTTTTTTGTGAAATGAACAGCTGACTGAAGACAGGTGGTGGGGCATTAGTGCGGTTGACTCTTAAGAACTTGATGAAATCAGAGAGGAAAAGGCGAAGCGAGAGGATTTACTCCGCCCAAAATCTGTCTGCGTGAGATAAGCCCTTTTTTTGTATGGAGGTCTATGACTTACTTGAGGCCTATTTGATCGAATATACATTTTGTAATGTTTAGGCTGTCACAAATGTACTGATATACTACTGTAAGTGGATGCACGTGGCATTCTGGCAACTTTGAGAAAAATTACTTAGTTTTGCCTGTTGTTCACACGTGTATCTGTCCTCTCATTGGCTAGAATGGTCCCACCTGATCTTTTTTATATCGGTCATCCGGCTATCTTGTCAATATAATATATCATCTTTGATGAAACTTTGTTGCTCCTTGCTGAAATGTAGAATGTTCATTCAAATGATGTTAACTGATGTGGCTCATACAATTGAATGTAGTTTTTGTAATGTCAGTTGAATCAACAAATCACAGCACACATGATGGGTACATTTCCTGCTTTTACTTCCTGCTTTGCTCCTATGGGTACACGCGGGATGGCCACCAATCCACCCATTATGACATCATTGACTAGAATGGGGACGCCCAAATGATGAATTACACTTCTATGGCGGCACATAAAGTCAAGACCAAAGTAGAACATATATTTTATTTATTTATTATTTATTATTTTATTATTATTATTTTGCTATTCAAACGGATATGACATTGACCGCGGTGATTTGGCTGGCAAATTACCGTCATCCAACATTCCATGACCATCACAGCCCTAACAACAGTATATTGTTTACCCTACTCCTCTAAACAGTGTACAGTATAGGAGAACTAGCCTATCGTTTTTAACATCTGGTATGCATGATTTTCAACTGGAGCAGAAGCAGAGATGTAAACTCAAAGAGTACCCAAGGGGAGTTGGTTGTTCCAGATCATCCACACCCATGAGCAGTTCCAAGACTAACACAGAGCGAGCTAATGTTCAGAGAGACAGGCATCTTTCTCTGTGCACCTTTGTGAAAGGGAGAGCTTAGCACTGGGAAGGGAACTCCTACCATTTGGTCTTAAAAGTCCTCTGAACACCCCTCTCTTTCACGAGCTCTCAGGCCAAAGCTGTGGCAGAACAGATAGTGTTTTAGGAACAGGGCTAGGTAAAACGTTTCCTCAGCCATGGGGCCTATGTGTGTGTGTTCCTGTGAGCCTTATAATGGGTTGGAGAAATGCATGATTCTGCACTTCATACTTTCCCCAGCTAAACCACACACAGCGCCATTTTCTAGTCAGCTCCGGGCGGTTGGGCAGACATATCCCGACATCCTTGGCTCCTTTGCTGTGGCTACCCTCCTATCGCTACAAACAGATTCCTAATACTATCATTGTTAGAGACATCGAGCATATCTTTGTCCTGCTGCTTTCATCTCCCTAAGCAGTTCCGATAACCTTGGACTGTTTGAGTTACTAAGGATTTTGATGTCATTTTCGTCACTCTCATAACTGGTATGCATTAACTGTTACTAATGGACCATGAAATTGTCCCAATAACAACATAAAGACTATTGTCAGTCAAACTCTTTTGAATAATAACAATTATTATTTTCAGAAGTTCTGCTGACTGGAAATCAGTAATCATAAATACAATAGACCCGTGTGTTGAGGATGACTATATTGGGATACTTACTGCAGCTCAGTGCGCTGTCCGTCTGTGCCAGTGAAGAGGGGATGTCCCAGAAGCTGTTGTCCCAGTCGATGACGTTGCCGACGGCATCACAGGTGAGGGCGAACAGCTGTGTCATGTCCATGGCATAATCCCACAGGCGGAAGTTATAGATGGTCCCATCAAAGCTGCTATGGGACCCCAGCCTGAAGAGCCCCCCAGCCCCCACCGAGTGCCCAATCGTGTTGGAGCAGGTCTTGACCCTGTAGTTGCTGTTGAAGTAGAGGGTCACTTTGCCTGTGGTGGAGGCCCACGTGAGACAGAATTGCTTCATGGTGGAAGTGAAGTCTGAGGCGTTGAGGATAGAGTCTATCAGACATGTCTCGTTACTCATGACCAGCGCCATTCTTTCCTGGTTATTTCCGAAGCTGAGGGCTTCTTCACCGCTGCTGTCCTCTAGCCGGGTGTAAGAGAAGATAGTCTCCTTGCTCTTTTGGTTGGGCCGGGCTATCTCGAAGCACACAGTGAACTGCTGAAGGGTAGGTATGGTCACCGAGTTGGAGACTTGGATCACTTTGCCTGCGCCGTTGGACACTGTGACCTTCTGGTTCCTTAGCGCCACGGCAACTACAGCACACAGGTAGAAAGAAGAGCATTAGAGAACAAAGTGTTGTTCAACTACAGGCCTAAGGACTCACAACCACCTGATTCAACCAATCAAGTCATCAACTAATCATAAGCCTTTGATCAGTTGAATCAACGTTAGTGCTGGGCTGGAACACTGTGGTTCTCCTGGATTGGAGTTGGGAACCACTGCATTAGATGACTGTCAGATGTTCAGTAGAACCAGGGGCTCTAAAAAACTGTACAGAACATCTTGTCTAAAGCCCGATGCGACTAATAACATACAGTATGTCTGGGTAAACACACCACTTACCTGCCATTACTGCTATACAGTCATACTCTGACTTCAAAAGGAATGCTGAAAGGCCAATTCATGCTGTGTGAATCCAAAGGCTACAGGTTGAATAATCCTCATTTGTCACTCTCCTGCTGTCTGTCATTATTCACTATTTGCATCTAACGAGACACCGTTTCCACATCATAATTATTTGACTTCAGACAGTGTTCCACAGTTCAGAGGATGAACGGTGCCAGTTAGGCAGGGACCTCAGCTTCTAACATCTCAGGCCTACCTCTTATCACTAAGATTAAATGTCAACCAGCACTCCATTTCCACATTCCCACCAGTCAATGAGACTTTTCAACAAGAAAAGGAGTGCTCTATTCTTTTTTAAATGTACATATGCTCATCCCATACTTTCTGACATTTAATTTAAGGAAGCTCAGATTTGGTCGGCGGGTTTGTTGCTGTTGGCCATCCCATTGCCAGAGTGACAGCCAATTTGGAATGGAAAAACACAGCTCAGCTTTGAATGTGGTATCAGGATTTGACACAGCTGAGAGGCCCTTTTTGATATGTCCTGCAGGGCTTTGTTTGTGTTGTTGATCTCCGGTCTGCTTTACGAGCCGTACGGAAAGACCAGGGCTCACTGTGACAACGTCATATGATTCCAGAGCTCCAGGCAGGACATTGGGCTGCCAACAGGTTGAAAGCCAAGTTCAATAGGTTCGCCTGACGGTTGGGATACCACCACAGAGCCCAAACGCAATAGGAGCTTAGACCCCAACTGATGGGTGTGGGAGAACAAAGGTTCATGTGATGCGGTGTATAAATGACTCAATCTAACTCGTCTAACTCAATCTAGCTCATCCAATGTACATGCTTTAAACTGATACTCAATGCCTGGCGACGACAAAGGAGCCAACTAGAACCAAACATTGTGGAAACCTCACAAAGCCGGTTTTCCTTAGCCTCTTGCTTGCATAATGCAAAGCATACCATGTTCCAACATGGCTGGCTGAAAATCTCTCACAGTAAAATGTTGAGAAAATGTTATTGAATCATTTGAAGGCATTGGAAAGCTAGGGTACCATTCCCTGACACTTCATTCACACTTGGACCCATTGTGAATAAGAGGTTATATTCAAGCTGGGAGAGATTTATATTGATTCGGCCATGTGAAGGGATAATGTGGTGGAGGAGCTATGTGCGATTACGTTTACTGTACCTCTTTGATGTGGAGGGTTTATGGTGCCTAGATAAAGGTTGGGACTGGGATTCTATAAACTGAATATAGGCTAAACACCATAAAACACTCAATTTTATCATTCACTCACCCTGTCATTGGTTTCTCTGACTACTAATTTCAAAATTATTTTTATTTTATGTCGCCTGTGCTTATTAGGGTCCTTTCTATTTAAGAAAAGGGAACTGAATATTTCTGAAGGGAGAAGCACAGCATTGTGTCAGAAATACATTTTTATAAAAAAGTGTAATTTTTTAAAGTTAGCATAGTGGATGGAAGACATGTTTGTCCCGAGCCATGTTGCTGTTTGGTTAGTAGAAGGGCGGAGATGTTTGACGCTTGCGTAATGTTTCTTTTGGGGAATGACTTAAAAATACCATGAGGCTTACAGTCATAGGACATGGCTAAACATTAACATCTAAATAAGCACGTTGAAAATAGAGAAGAAAATGTCATGTACAAACATTCCAACGACAAAACATAAGAAGAATCATAATAATCATAATAAACTTAACAATCAAGGTAACCATGAAAATATACCTGTAAAAACAGAAGTAAGTAAACAGAAAAGAAAGCTTGCCTGCTTTAAAACATACCTTGCCTGTAACTGACACTGAAGCCTTTCTTTTGGACGCTAAAGTCTGAGTTAAATGACACCTCCATCACATTGCCGGTGGAGTTTAGCGTCAGTCCTTTGGCTGTTAAGCCACAAAACTTAACATCTTGGTTGCCGGTGTTGACAATGATGCGGTCGTAGATGCACCCAAGGGCCTCCTCAAGCTCAAAGTCGAGGAAGGTTATTTGCACAATGAATCCAGCTGGAGCCTGCAGAGTCCACTTGCAGGCCTGACTACTGGGGTAATCTTGTGGGTAGCAGGGGGAGGTGAATGCACCCTGGGAGTCCTTGAGCACCACAACGCAGTTGGAGTTACTACAGCTCAACACTGCTGAACCAAAAACAGGGACATGTTGTCACTACTACACCCCAGCACCAGGGAGGACAGGAAGACACCAGGAGACACCAGGGGACACCAGGACAGGACAAGGGACAAGTAAGGCAGTGGAGGAGGAGTCAGGTCAGTAGTGCAACAGTGCAAGGCCAGGTAATAAGGTCAGAGGTCAGAGAGACTGTGTTAGTGGACCAGTGACAGAGTCAGACAACAGGGACCATCTCAGGTTTAGACTCACAGGAGATTTCGATTAGGAGTAGCAAAGATTCAAGAGTAAGTCAGTGGAAACAAGCTACTCATACTACACATGCAGTTGAAAAATGTATGTTGAGATGATAAAATACCAGAGCTATGGTTTAAATGTAACCTGAAGACTATGCGCAGAGAAAATGTTTAATAGGCTGGAAAGAAGTCTTCACTCAGAAAACAATGACTTCTGTTTACCCAGGCCAGTCTAATATGTGAGCCAAAACCATAGCAAACATTGGAGTGGGGCAGAAACATTCAAGAGCAAAAACCCACTGCGGAGCAATTAAAGTCGGTCAAGTGGCGTTCTTGATCGGCATCCAACACAAAGTACAAGACGGCCTATTCTATTTAGCATAAACAAACATTAAATGTGAATACAAATGAGAGTGGTCTGCAGACAAGTAGTACAGTCAGAAAACACATAAAGCCTGCATAATGACGGGATCTCTTTCAGAACAGTCATTTAACTCGGTGATGTAATACAGTCTTCTAGAACTTTAATAAGACCGAATTCAATTCCGCAATCTCAATATGGCCAGTAACCGTTTTTGTCTCTTCTCCATAAGCTTCTTGATCCAACGTTTGAACTTGATTGTGAGCAACAGTAAATGTTCTGTAGCTGTAAGTCTTTCTCTACGAAATGTCAGTCAAATTTGGATAACACATCAAAAGGCAAACGCTGGACGAAACCCATACAATGGGAATCACCAGTGGTTATGTTGGGTGTTCTCGTTCGCTCACCTAACTCTCTGATCCTGGTGGCTGATGGCTTACAGGCAGGAACAATGCTACCTTTGCGGTGTCATTTCTCTACAAACTGAATCCAATCAGGGATCAGGAAACCTGGATGGCAACAATCCAGAGAATTCTACCCTTGGAGAGGGTCGAGGGAATTCTCTATAACAGTAAGAGCAAAATCTCCAATTACTGGAAACAATTCCTACCAAAACCACACGTTTTTGTTTATCGCCTGATTCCAGGCCAGAGTTGTCCTTGCTTCAGAAAATCTACTCATTAGAAGTGTTATGCACCCCACAATGGATGACTGATGCTGGTTCAGATTACAGCCTGGTCCTCCTGTGGCACTGTTATACCTGCCAACATGTGCCCTCTTCTCAGCTGAGAGGGTCAAGAGAGCCCTAAAAACTAAATCCACTCACTCAGGCTGACCGAATTACAGCATAGAGTGGCTGTTCCTTAGTCTAAAAACACCTCCTAATATGTGAGGCCTAGTCAAAGAAAAAAATATTACTGCCAACAACGGCTCAAGCATTCTCATACATATCACATGATAGATATTCATGGCAGACTAGCCAGACTAGCTTCAGAACCTTGTACAGTTAAAGGTCAACTGCATCCCACATCTACCTGTAATCTAAATATGAAGCTAACTGCAACCATTATCCACTTATCCACTGAAAATTAACAAATGATACTAAGTAACAGCCACACGTATCTATAAAATAAAAACAGATTGATACAATTATAGTGTTTCAAGTGAAATATATTATATTCTTATGGGTGTAAGGGATTACCAAACAGTCCAATTAACGTCCAAAACATAATTGAATGTGGCATACTGGCCCTGTGCACTGGTTTCATTTGGAGTGTTTGAGTGGAAGATGAAACGCAGAGCGAACGAGAGCCCCTCTCATTTGCCTCTATGATTCATCAGGTTCATAACCCTGGGCACAGTCCCAAAAATCTAAGATAAGTGACGTGATAAAGTGGCTGGGTATCTTCTTTTAAAAAATCAGTCAGAATCGCTAGTGATTTACCAGCTATGCCCAAACAGAGAGAAATACGAAGGATGACATTGGGTGTTGTGATATGACTTTACAATGACACAAACTGCCACAAAGGGACAGTGAGATGAACAGACACTGGTGAGGAAGTAACACCAATGCAAATGATGACCGTGATAGCCATCGATAGGAGACATGTAAAAAGGGAATTAAGGTTACAATGGCGCACATTTGTGAGCTCAGGGGTTGTGGTTGGGTTTGCAAAATGGTTTCTAGATTGATCTAAGGAGAAACAACCAAGTTCCTAGCCTCACTGATGACAGACCGGTATTTTTTAAGTACTTGCCATAACAAAAGCGTGATCCGTGTTTGTTGGTAACTATTTAGTGAATTGTCATGATGACAAGTATTAATTATTTATTCAAATTTTTAAATGCTATGAAATTCCATTATCTCTTTCGTAAACCACACATAAACACATCTAAATGTAAATGTTGTTCTTAACTAAAGGAGATAAGTCCCACGGGTATTTAATCCAACAAGTATTAATGATTTATCCTAGCAAATTTACTCTTAGAATGTAGGCTTTGGCATTTTCTGTGGTTCCAATTGCACAAAGCATTTAGCCTCAGTATCTAGCTACACTGTAGGTTACATTATGTGGGATCATCACATTTCTATGTAATAGGAGACTGGCCTCTGAGAATCATACAACTTTAGTAAAACATCTGACAAGCAGTATCAGTCTGATTTATTCCCACATGTCATGCCAGCACTTGAATAAGATGAAAATACGACTGAATTAGAAAAGTAAAACGTGTGTAAACATTAAGATACTGATGTCGGACGCTCTTGGAACAAGCACAACTGCAAGGAATAAAGGTCATTTATTTTATTACCCTTCGCTCCTAAATGTACCACTTAGCACGTTGGCAAGTCTGAATCTTTCTTGATTCTGCCACCAGTAGGGAGTTTTAACACAGTGGTTTGCCATAAAATTAATTACCTGGATCCACTCTGCTCTGAACATGCTTTTTTTTCTCCCTTTTTCCATGTTATGAGAATAGCATGAATTCTAATGCTTTAAATAAACAAATGCATAACAGACACTCCGTGTAATTAAATCATGTTATTGAAAATGGGAACACATGTTGGAGAGTGTGCCAGGATGTCCCGACGAACCATCTCTGTTTTACTTCCACAACATCAAAAAGAAGATACATTAAACTACAACAAGAGTGATTCCTCAGAATATGATGCAACCTAGACAACAAGAATGCCAACAGAACTGTGGTTCTGCTGCTGTGGTTATAATTAAGTGGAGTCAACTAGAATCCCTCCCAACGAAATGGTGGCATTTTCATAACATTTGGCAGGGTCCAGAGGAAAAAACAACAGCATGAACGAACTCCCTTCACGCTAAGGAGTTGAATAAACAAGTAATGGGATCAACGTTTGACAACTGGTCTGGGTCTGTGTTGGTGTGTGTGTGTGAGATGCTGTCAGCCACTGGTGTGGTGTGTGTGTGTGAGATGCTGTCAGCCACTGGTGTGGTGTGTGTGTGGTGCGCAAAAGGAAAAACAACATGCCAAACGATGTTTACTCAGTTTGTATGTCAAAAAGAAACACTAGACACACCAAGCCCTGACCGCTGCTGAGGGACTGACCAGGCTCCTCTGTACTCACATGGCTCAGAGGACACACACATACACACACACACAGGCGTGCACACGTACACATTTAGACCCACATCGAAGTAACTCTTTTTCAGTTAATGCAGTTTGTGAAGCAAGTCAATGAGCATAATTACTACAGCTAATTGCTGCCAATGTGAGAGTCAACTATAGCTGGCTTCAGCACATCATGTGCAGCAACTCCTGGAAAGTAATTTTATGTTAAATAAAAAGGCATCTTTGTTTTTCAATATTCAAAGTCTTTTCCATTCTGACTGGCAATGTGTTCAATAATTGCGGGTTTCAAAAAGTGATTCTGTACAGTACAGAACTTAAAAGAGCAACATTTGCATACATTTAACTTTCAAAGAGATGGGAATCTGCATTTCCATGATTAAAAGCATTCTCATCTTAATGAGACATTAACATAAGAACACAAAACCCCATTGTTACTGTATAAACCCGAAGACGCTGACCTGTAATGAAATTTGCACTGTGTTGTTGCTGCAGCATGACTGAAACATGAAGGGCGATGAAGGTCAGTGAAGAGAGGGCCTAAAAAAAGGGTTTGATCAGAAAGCTCCTTTGAGAGGCGGCAGGGCAGGCTGCAATGGGACGGTGCCAAGGGATGAAATGCCAGATACGCAGAGACGGGCAGAAAGGGGCTCAAACATTCACTGACACTCCCACCGCCTAAAAATAGACTCTTTCAGATGGGGGGACCTCTGAGGAAAGTTTAATCCTCCAGATTACTTGGCTGCTTTCAAGCGGCCCCCTCCTGGTCTCCTGGCAGCACACCTGTGATACCTGTATCTCAGCTGGTCTCTGTCCCACCCCTGTCTTTCATGAGAGGGCTAATTGAGTGGGGGAGTGAGGCCCATGCAGTTTAATCACAAATGACCCCATCTTCTTGACACATGGGAGTTGTGCTGCTGTGACATGGCGGAGCACGGAACAGCGCTGCCAATTTGTATTTGTTTTCAAAGGTCTGCTGAGACCACAGCTCATCACCAGGAACACACCCACGCATGTTATGACAAAGTCAAAACTTCAACATAGCGTAGATCATATTTTGTGGAATGCCAATTGATGGGGGGAAACTTGATGTTCTGTTCATTTGTGGTTGTAAGAAGTGTCCTATCACAATTCAAATACAACAGAAATGGGAGTTCTCTGCCCTGTGGTGCCAGATACCCATGTGGATTTAATCATAAACTGTTGACATGTCTGAGTCAAAATTCCCCTCTTGATGTCCTACTTAATAAAGGAACTCTATTGACATTTTCCTTGTATCTTCAATTTTCTATTTTTTTTTTTTTTTTTTTTTTTTCTCTCCTGTTTCTTGTGATAGATGGTATGTATTTAATAGTAAAAATGGGGCAGCATTTTATGACAATAATTGTTTGCGAGTTGAGATCACTCTGTTGATTCTCTCTCTGGCACCAAAAACACTTTGAAAAAGTGCCCTGTTTCCCGGCACTGAATCTCCTATGATCCAAGCCTTATCTGAAAACCAACCAGAACTATAAATGTCTCTGCTTCAGGTCTGCCTGCCAATACCAACCAACACAGCCAACTATGACATGTAACAAATAGAAAAAAAAGACTATGCTTTCTAAAAAAAACTACAGAACACCCAGAACTGCATAAAATACCCAAGTCAGACTTACAACATGCAGGAGAACAATGTTTTATCTCCTAGGTGAGAGAAGTGGTGTGAGCTTTATAAAGCCTGAACTGCAACAGAATGGAAGCCTTTTTCTGGCTTCAAAAGGGCTAGCTCGTGTGGTAAACACATTAGCCTAGACCTACACACATGCTTAGCCGAAAGACTCTTAGCAGAACGTTCAACGGCACTCTCGGGTCGAAATTATATTTTGTCACGTGTTTTTGTTTTTTTTTGCTGTCAAACATCGCACGTGACAAAATGAAAAAGCACGAAAGCAAAGTCATAAACATTTTCATTTGTCATTTGGGAAACATTCACCCTGTTTCAGAGTCTGTTAGTGTAATGAAACACATATTTAAATCCCCTTTCGGGATTACCTGGTGGTGATAAATAAAAAAGTGTCTTGTCATCGCTGTCTAAAGTGACATTATCCAATACTGCACAATGACTGCATTTATCCATCACGAGTACTGCCACAAGTATTTATCCAAGACTTAACTGCATTTCTTTAGATATCATGACTGTCTTGTGCTTTTATGGAATCTACAGTACTCGTATATCAGTTGTCGCCAATGAACGGATTAATAAAGGTAACGCCAATGTTTCTGCCCAGTGCATAGTTTGACTTGCAGGTCTGATAGCTACTGATACCAAACTACTGTACTGTGGATAACAATTGCCTTTCGGTGTCCAATCATTCTGAAGGTACATATGTAAAACAATGAGTGCCAGTGTTAACAGAAGCAACGAACATGAGAAAGCAGAAGCGCAACAAGCACAATCACTGAAACAGGAAAAAAAGACAGAATGAAAGGAGGGCAATGTTGAGAGAAAGCAATGTTATACAGTTTAACAACCGCAATGAAACAATCAGAAATCAATATCCATTTGTCTTTTTTATTTCAGGAGGAATACTATTCAAAACATAAGAAAACACAAGCGACGCCAATAGTATAATCAATCTGTACCTTGTCTTTGCAGGGACATCAACAGCAGGGCAACTGGCAGGACATTACGGAACTTCCATCGCCACCATCCTCCACAGATGTAAGACTCCCTGTCAATCACAAATCACAATTAGGACGGAGACATGCTGGTTATCGTCTTATAGTCATACACATGCAGTAACACAAATGACATAAATACACACACACTTACAGTATCTTTATTCATACTGATGGGTCTGCAATTTGAGTCCACTTTCAACATTTTGAATTATGTATCTGTGGTATGGAACCATATTTTTCCGCACAACGAGGAACCACAGCGAAGCAGATGCAGTTTTGTTATATAATGCTAAATAATTATCCCATGTCAGTTGTAATGACTTCCAGAGTTAGACAGCACCAGTGGTAAGTATCCGACAGACTGCATCAGTGTGGTGGTTCATTCAATGCTCCGTGTTTGAATTTCACATGAAAATCGTATTATAATAACGAAAGGAAAATACACCAATTACTGTCATTAGCCATGCCCATAATAACCAATGTGGCTGTTTTGATCTCTGGGTACATACAGTATATACAACCCTCTTGCCTGTAGACTTTACATTCCAGGAATATCATTCAGTTGATGGATAAAAGCTGTGTCTTTAAAATGTAATAGATAAATGAAACAATTGCATATGAAACGTCCACATTGTCTGAGAGGAGTTCACCATCGATATATAAAAATGTATACACAAGTCAGTCAGCATAAATTCACTCTAATCTTATCTAACATGTACGCAAGTGAATTCGATCAATCACTAACAAAACAAGCAAACAGTACAAACCTAAACCAGGTTCACAGCAAGAATACAGAATGAAAACTGCAATGTGATGGGAACAGAGAAGAGACAAATAGCAAGCAGAGTCAATCCATTCTTCTTAACACATTTTATTGCTGGGTCTCTGCTGTCCAGATACTGTACATTGATGTGGGGTTACTACAGAGATACTACAAAATCCACCTCTTGTCATGTGAGGATGTTTCTCTTTGGTTTCTAGGTGTCATTTTTCTCTGAATTCACACGTGACCCATGACCCCATCTGAATCTGAATCTGAGTCATTTGAACATTTCTGTGACACCTCGTTTTCTAAAATTCTCCCAATCAACTCAAGACCACACAAACAAACCTCTCAGTCAGTCAGGAAATTACAGTATACTCCAAACCCAAGTAATTTCACAGAGCTGGGTTAGCGACTATTAGCTACTCATATGGTTGAGCTGCTGTGGGCCTTAACTATAATGGACAGGATGGAGCATCTGCCAAGAGGCCCTGTTCGCCTCCTCAATCTTGGATAGGAAAGGGCCTCCTCTGTTAACTTCCACTACACTGAGCGAGACTCTATCTGGACGGACTGCTTTTCCGCTTTACCAAACACTACCTTCATTAGCCAATAGCCACGTCTGGTCTGGGCTTAATTGATACCAATTACTCTAGGTGTTTTTTTTGTTTGTTTTTTTCCCCTAGAGGGTGGATCAGCTTAATATTGCGGAAAGAATGTTGCTTCCAATGTATTTTTTTGGTAAATATATATATCCATACACGCATGCATATATATACACATATATACATACACATACTGTACGTATAAAGACACACATACTTTTTTAAAGAATATACCTTTATTATTATTCCCCGCAAACCCTACCACCCTTCCCCCAATTGAAGTAAACTAATAAACACTTCTGCTTCTACCTTCAATCCATACATCTTATACACATTCTACAGACACAGTCTACTTTACAATAGCTCTCTCTTGTTTGTTCTTAGTCCTTCCTCTATTTCTGATGTCCATCCAGTTTGATTTCTATTTGTAACTATGCTATTTCACAGAAGTTCTGAACCTATATACATTTTACAGATCCCGTATGTTTTACATTGTTTATCTTGTTATTAGTCCCACCCTTCAGCTCCATTCAACCCCTCCCATCTGACTCTCAACATCATCCATTTCGGATTTCTACTTGCCATATATTTCTCAACTGTGCTGTGATGCCTCACAAAAGAATTGAACCTTCCTATTCTCATAGCTTCTACAGATTTTAAATTAAAAATAAACATTTTTGCTAAAATAATAATTATAGTGTTGATTGATTGACTATGGCTTTTCAAATCACCCAGTATTGCTATCTGTAGTGTTAGTTCTAGGCAAATGTTGCAATTCTTCAGCCATTCCTGGACCTGGGTGTTCACCGGTACTCTAGGTGTTGCCTGAGCTCTGGGTGGTGCTGGAGGAAGATTAAAAATAACATTTCAAAGCTTCTGTGAGTATTTCTATGTTGCATTTTCTCAGTAGGCAGTAGGTATCACCCATTGAATGATTCCTGAAGAGATGCAATCACTGTAGTCACGGGATAGTAATTTACTGACATCAATGTGATCCTGGTGACTCAGAGCATCTTCGCAGCGACAGCATCAAAGTATGGAAAAATACCAAACCCTCTACCTTGCTTCAATGAAGACTTTAAATAACATCGTTATATTCACAAAATTCACTAAACTTGACCCACTGTTGTTTTGTTTACTGTGTGCCCTCCCAAGTTCACTGCGTCCTAACTCAAAGCCCTGCCAGGGAACTCACTTAGACAAGATGATGAGTATTGCAATTCAACTTCCTCGCAAGCAGAAGGAGCACCGAGAGAAGTGATATGGAGTATATATATAGGCCAACCACACAAAGGCCATGATCCCTGGTCATATTTTATTCAGACAACAGTATTTTACCTCATCACGTTCATCATGGCTACCAGGAAACAAAGATCAAGAGAGGTGATCTCATCAAGAGAAGGAAGGAAAATCCTTTCTTATAGTCATTCAGAAAACAATACTCAGTAGTGAAGAACTGGCATGTTTACGACTCCACGACCTTATAACTCCACGACCTTATAACCCCACGACCTTATCTCAAAGGACAGTCAATATTCTTTCTGAACAGACTCAGTATAAACAGTATAAATATGGCAAAGTAGACTATACAAATTTCACACAAAAAAAAAGCCACGAATATACTTTCTCATAATTCTAAAGTCATCCATTGTTACTTTGACTATTCAAATAGTAACTAATATGGCTATTGGAAATGATTGGTTGTGATTGTGTTGTACAAAGGAAGGAAACCTCTGAAATAAAGTTGACATTTCTAACAATCCCCTTTTTTTTATTTAGTAGCCTAAACAGTCCAGTAGACAGTAGCCTTTCAAATGTAGAAGAAAAAAATAAGGAAGTGAATTACATCTTTACACATATTTTATAGCATTAGGCCTAGAGAACAAGACTAAATTAATTGCTTATTACATTAATTCATGCAATTCCTGACATTAGAGAAAAAGTGTTCTTTGTTGAAAGTTGTTTCTCTCAAAATATGTAAATATGAATGCAAAACAAGCAGAGAGAGGTCAGTGCTTTGGGTCCCATGGAGAACACATAAAGACTGATTCATCTGATGGCTAGGGTGGATTTTCGTTGTACGTACGTCCATCAAACCCATTGATGCCAGGCCCTCATAATAAAAAATGGGCAGTAGTAACATAGATGAAGACAGTATTATCAATATCCAAACTAGTAGGAATACATGTTTAGAGTGTACTTATAGTAGAGAAGACTGGTTGGACAAGAGTCATGAACCATCTCCAGACACATTCATGACGATAGCTAAATGCCTGTCTTTCTCACCCTTCACAGAGCTCTCCTTTGAGGATGCCTTATAATGGTATAGTGCCATCACTGAGCTGTTGGTCTCAGGATATGAGAGCCATCAGATTAAGACTTTTTAATTAAATCCCCCAGTTTTGTGGAGTGACTGACATCAGCCACCTGGGGCAGGTAGAGGCTATTCATCTTCTTTTCAACAGATTCTCTATGACTTCATTTCACATCTCTTAATTTTCACTGTCCTGTCAGAGAAGTCCCACATTGAGGACCTGGTGGAACTAGCTGGAAGCTGTGAGTTTAGTCTGTAATCGTTCAGTTTACATCACCTTTTGGAACACATTCTAGGGTTGTGTAACACCAGTGAAGAACATTTTAAGAACAGTCATTCAACAGCAATTTCTCACATGCTGATTACACTTCAGAAGACAACACATGTCAATGTATAGTCTTTATGAAGATACAAAATCTGGTAGAAATTATATATATTTTTAAAACGTGGCATACATCAATACAGCATACAGAGAGATGAGGAAATAATACGAATTTCACTCATTTTATTGTTCAGTAAGGTCAGTAGTGTGTTCAGTAGAGCTAGGCAGAAAAATCCATGTTAGTGAAAAAGCTGTTCTCTATGATGTAAGCTACTTTCACTTCCTCTAAAATAGTTGAGTTTACTTTGTGTCATCATCATGCAGTGTGCATTTAGCATGTAATAATTGACCATGTCTTGAGTGCTATTGAACATGAATTTATGAAAACCCTATAGCAATATGGCCAGCGGCGTTACATTAGCAGTCAAATGGGTTAACTATACAGAACAAGATGTTGACTGTGTTTTGAAAACATTATGACCACTCTCAGAGTCAATAGGCTAATTAATAGTAAATAAACACAAAGTGTAACAATGTAACATCCATGAAGTTATCCTCTGGTCACACTCAGAACAATCTCTAAGACAATGAAAAAGTCAAGCATTGACAATAACGCCATGAGCAATCTTTTTTTTTTAAATATAACTTACATTATCTTATTGAAGAGGGAGCTGGTCTCCTTGAAGAATCATATTATCTCCTCTCCTGTCGTCCGACCGGAGTTTGCAGTTTTGGAAAACTTTTGGAAACTTCTTCAAATCCGTGACACGCCGACGTTTGAAAACTTAATTCAGGCAATCACAATTCAGTGTATAAACGCTAAACACGCACTTATCCCAAAGTCGAAACTCAAATCGATTGATGAACCTTTTCCCCGTCCCGCAAGATGCTGGAAACATCAGTAAAGCTGTTTTACCGTTCAGGGCCGTGTCCTTGCACACAGCTAGAGGACGTTCTCTCTCCCTCTGGCGCCCCACCCTCAACTAAAGCCAGGCAGGCAAGTCCCAGGGGTTAAGAAAATGTGCTCAAAATGCTACAAACCCATCCAGAATTCTACAGCAGTTGCTTCTCCACCATACTGTGAAAATTGACAAATTGGACATTCACAGGTTCCACATAATTAGGTCCCATGATAATTGTTTTATTCTGTGTCTGTGACTTACAGCATGGACTGACAGTAGGCCATGCCACAATGAACGTAAACATTCTTTAAAGGGGTAATTTGCGATTGCTACATATTTTTTTAAACTTTAAAATTCATTATACACTGAGTAGTCCATATTGAGTTGCAGCCCTTTTTGCCCTCAGAACAGTCTCAATTCGTCCGGGCATGGACTCTACAAGGTGTCGAAAGCATTCCTCTGGGATGCTGGCCCATGTTGACTCCAATGCTTCCCACAGTTGTGTCAAGTTGGATGGTATCAAGAATTGTGGTGGACCATTCTTGAATCACACGGGAAACTGGAAACTGTTGAGCGTGAAAAACCCAGCAGCTTTGCCATTCTTGACACACTCAAACCGGTGAACCTGGCACCTACTACCATATACCGTTCAAAGGCACTTAAATATTTTATCTTGCCCATTTTCTCTCGGATTGGTACTCATACACAATCCATGTTTCAAATGTCATAAGGCTTAAACATAATTCTTTAACCTGTCTCCTCCCCTTCATCTACACTGATTGAAGTGGATTTAACAGGTGACATCGATAAGGGATCATAGCTTTCACAGGGATTCACCTGGTCAGTCGATGTCATGGAAATAGCATGTTCCTAATGTTTTGAAGAATATCTTATAAATGCTTAATGAGCTTAGTTCAACTGTCTAACACCATCAGAACCCCAAACCCCCAAAGTTGTGTTATAGATCTGTCATTCTCATTGAAAGCAAGTCTAAGTAGCATTCTATGTGCGTTATTTCTATGCTTCCCGTTCTTGAGTTTTTGCCAGTTTTACTTTACACCAGGTTCAAACAGCTGAAAATCAATATTGTTGGTTAGGGAAAATATATTTCACTGCGGTTTAGATGGTACAACGATTATCTACACTATACTTGCTTGTTTTGCCACATAAACTGAAATTAACTATTAGAATTTTAGCAACCATGAAATTGCAGAGTGATTTCTGCATAGTGCATCTTTTATGGAATCTATTGAACTGAGGGAGGACAGGACTGAAACAAGTTCCTGCATAGTGGAATTTAGTATGTAGGCCATGAATGATCCAAGCAATTTTGCTTTCAACGGCAGTTTAGAATGATCTTCCTTTGAGATAACTTAACAGGGTTGGATATCTGAATTCAGCCTGGTCTCATAGACTAGCTGTAACATAGTAAACATACATCTGGGACACTCAAATGAGTACGATATGTCATGTTTGGTTACATAAAACAGGTTACTTAAGGCAAACATGAAAGGAGGATGGTTGAGTGGGTGTCTGTATTACGTGAACATCTAGCTATCCAAATTTGATCACAGACAAATTATAATTTTAGCTAACTAGCAACTTTTCAACTAGTTATTAGTTTTGAGCTACTTTGCAACTACTTAGCATGTTAGCTAACCCTTCCCGTAACCCTAACCTTAACCGTTTTAGCTAACCCTTGTCCTAACCCCTACCCTAGCTAACGTTAGTCACAACAAAGTAGAATTCATAACATATAAGTTTTGCAAATTCGTAATATTTCATACGAATTGTAATTTGTAACATAGCGTACAAAATGGATGGACATCCACAAATGAATACCTACCATATGAAACATAATATATCATACTAAATGGAGTGTCCTGGATTCACGTACAGAATAATACAAAATGCATGCCTCATACACTTTTTCATCTTTTCGTTCTCCAAAGCCATCACTTTTGTGTAGTTGAGGTTTAACCACAGCCAAAATATAAAATTATATGTATTCTATTGTTGATGGAACTATTGAGTTTATTGTAGCTCCTTAATTGGGTTGGGGGGTTCTATTAAGATAATGAGACATGACAGATCTTTGAATGAAACTATGGGAAGCACTTTATCCCATCTTCCAAAACATCCCAAAATAGAATAGAACATTGACAGTTTTATGGCGTGACAATACAGCTATAAACTAACTTTCAGATATGGTTCCCTAAATGACGGACAATAGCCTGGCAAAAGTGATTCCGTTTCCAGTTGTGAGTGACCTATACAGCTGGGGACACAGCTGTTTTATAATGGCGGGGAGGCTTTAAACTATTCCAAAAGCCAAGGAAGTAGCTCCTACCAGTACATAATGAATCATGACAAAGGGATGATCAAACCCAGCTGATGTTCTCACAGTACTGTCAAGTGAGCTAAATAGGGCCAGTATTGATGTCATGTGAGCAGTGTTTACGTTGTGTGTATGGGTGGTATACTAACCATAACAATATAAATTGAAATGTTGCAAAATAACTGTGGAAAGCAATACATGTCCGCATCTTGTCCCCATGACCTCCAATACTTACCATACCGCACAGAGTTAAGGTGCAGTTGTTCACGGTCACAGAGAGAGAATTACCAATTTCAATTGACGTGCGACTTCTCTCCCCCATCAACTACATGCTAGAAAAAATACGTAGAAGGAATCCACCTGATTTTCATTTGCATCAACACCATGCCCATCAACAAGGAAGGAAGGGACTCAGGCAAATACAGATGCTGGTGGTGATAGTTCAGCCAGTCGAGAGATAAAGGGCCAATGCCCTTTGTATAACTCTTAAGGCAACATGCAGGCAATGAAGAAAAACAATGAGCGTGATGACATCAAGAAACTAGGCATAGTAATCACATTGAACAGGTTGAGCAAACCTAAACATGACCCCAGACGACTAATTGTTCATTACCTGAATTAGTAGAAGCCTAAGGACACTCAAAGGACTTGGTATTTGCGGTACCTCTCCTGTCTCATTCATATTTTAATGGGGTGTAACCTGATTGATTTAATGAACAAAATGTGCTGGAAGGTATCAGTGTGGTATTTTGCAAATGCAGGACTCAAAAATGTCAGTCGGGGATCATGCAGTTCATTAAAGGTTTAATTTCCAGCATTTAATTTCAATGCCCCTTGTAAATGCAGCAGGGGACTCCCTGGTGAGATTACACATGTTCTAAATGGAATTGTTCACTCCTTTCATCTCATTGATTTACACATTTATTTAATATGTTGAGCCTTCAGAGTGAACATTCCACAGTGAGGTCCACTCAATTATCTGCTCTTAGAGTTTCAGCACATTTTAATAATCGCTAATGGCTGTACATTACAGTTCAATTACTGTTATCAAACGAACATTAAAAGGGAGAAGAGAAGGTCATCTTCAAAGCTTGGCTACATAAACAGAGCAAATGAGTTAAATACATTTCAAGTGGAGACAGCAGTCGAGAGGGATGTTGCGTTCTGGATAAATCTATTCAAATAACCCATCAACAGACTGTTGCGGTCTCTATGGTGTGGAGCACTGGCATGCTTCAATATTTCCCAGTTCAACATCACTATGGAAATGTATAAAATGATGAACAATAACTTAAATACTTTAATTGATGCGTTTTAATAAACGGGAAAATGAGTCCTTCATTTAAGTACACATCAATAAATGAAATGAACAATTTAGAAATATTAGAAACACAAAATTCACTCAAGAAACTTCTGCATATTTGAGGATGGACCAATCTACTGCTCAGTCAAAGATCAGAGCATCCAAAAGTCCAAGTTTCGTGACGGGAAGGGCTTTCAACTAAAGTGACAATACTTCTCTATGGGGCGGTTTCCTGGACAAAGATTAAGCCTAGTCCTAGACTAAAAAGAATGCACAATGGCTAATCTCCATTAAAATAGCTTTTTAGTCTAGGACTAGGCTAAACTTATGTCCAGGAAACCAACCGTATATGTCCCCTTCTTGTTGAACAAAAGTCCTCCTCAGTTTTGTTTACTAAAGCAGACAGTATCAGTATATACAAACAGGTCACCAACCATCAATCAATTTACACATTTTATTGAAATTGTGTTGATGCAGAAACGACAGTCCTTTCACCCGAGAAAACAAGGCAAATAGATACTGTATTGAAAACACAGTAAAAGGGCAGATCAATGTCGCCTGAAAATAGGGGATTATATCTACTGTCTACTTCAAGCATTGGGCTACTTTACTGTACGTAAAATTGATGAGAAATGTGGTATTTTTTGAACTGCAACATGAGTACGTTCCCAAAACGTGCATGCATAGAAAAGTGTTATCAAACTACAGTGAATAGGTTGCTCGTGAAAACTAATATAAGGAGGAAATTAGCAGGGGATAAATGCACCGTTTTAACATACAGGCTCGGGAAGTCTTTAGTGAGCAACTCACTAGTTATGGACAGCCATGATGGAAGCTCCACAGCAGGAGTCCAATATGGAGACACAGATGTCATTGTTGTTTACGTTATGTTGGGACAGAATTGCTTTCTTCAGACGGATACAGCTGGGGTTGCTGTAGATTATAGGGTAACGGTCTCAGTTCTTCTGGGCCAGATCAGCGATGTAGTGATACTGTGACGCCGGGGGACAATGGGTCTCATTCTTTGCCAGTGGTAAGCAACTTCAGGGCCTTCTGCAGATTCTGCACCGCCGTGCCCACGTCTTCGTACTGCAGGGCACTGCCGGCGTACTTACAGTACTTCTGAGCTCTGGTGTAGTCCTCTGGCGTGAGGCGCACGTCACCTGCCGAGACAAAGAATAAGGAGTTTCTTTGAGACAAGTGTAATTATTGAAAATAAAAGTTACATTCTATAATGTGATCTCTTAATTAAGAGAGATTGTGTGTGAGTAACACACGCCTCTCCTATTTGACTCCCTCACTGACCCGCCCTATTAGGTCATAAATTGTCTGAGGCAGACCAGCCTGAAACAGCTCTCTGATTTCTCCCTGAACTCAAAACGTATTTCACAAATCCAACCACACTCTGCAATATCACCAGAATTTGAGACACTGGCCATAAGTCCCATGACCATTTTTACAATATAAGACACTATTTAAAACTCTTAAAGAACCATGTCGGTCTAGACACATATGCTAAGCATTTTTAGTTTCTTCAGAATTCAACATGTTTTAAAGCACATTTGTGGTAACATGAACATAAACATTGAATGGTGTCTTTCAAAATGATAGGTTTCTTGTGTATGTGTTAAGTAATGTTACTGCCTATTAATCGGTATGGACAATGACTAAGAACATGTGGTTTTGCAACATGTTAAAAACTAGAGGGAGGAAAAACGGACATGATTGAGGATACTTGCTTACCCTTTCACTCCGCTACAGTGAGTGATATACTAAAATATGATGATCATGGACCAAATTTCCCCAATCTTGCATTGTCTACCGGTGACTGTCCCATTTACAAAAAAATGTAAATAAACATTACGGGCAAAAAGTACTCATGTATTAGCCACATGGCAAGGGATGCATTTGTGGCTTGCCACAAGAAGCTCCCATTTACCACCAGGCATTTAAATGATAGGGTTATGCCGAGGTTGGGTAGATTCTGAACACTTGTGTTAAATCAAGGCAGACACTGGTGGGCATTAAGGTAATTTTATAACCTTGGCCCTTCAGAATATACCACTATGCAAATGCTGTTCCATCTGAGGAAAGATTTGCACAGCTCTGAGGGTAGGTTAAATGGTCTGGTCACAGACCATCACTGCACTCTCAACTGTTTTCAAAACATCGCCTAAAGCCTCCTCAAATAGAGAAACAGAATGTCAATATTCTAACGTTTATCGGTTTCTTCTTATTTTGCTTGGCTTTGAAGGTCATAAATTAAAGTGATACTTCAGGAATTTGGCAATGAGGCCCTTTATTTACATCCCTAGAGTCAGATTAACTCGTGGATACCATATTTATGTTTCTGTGTCCAATATAAAAGGAAGTTAGAGGTAGTTTCGCGAGCCAATGCTAACTTGTATTAGCACAATGACTGGAAGTCTATGGGTATCTGCTAGGATGCCAGTCATTGCGCTAACGCAAGTTAGCAATTGCGCTAGTGCTAGGGATAGATCAGGAAAAATCACAGGTGAACAGCATTGTTTAACTATTATACTGTTCACTTTTATTCTATAAACTTCTAGCAGCGAATTTTAAAAATGTGCCTCAGTGTATTTGGTAATGTTATGTAAATAAGGTATGCTGTTTTTATTTTTAATACATTTGCAAAAAATCTTTGACCTTTGTCATTATGGGGTATTGTGTGTAGATTGATAACGAAAAACATAAATTTGATCCATTTTAGAATAAGGCTGTAACGTAACAAAATGTTGAAAAAGTCAAGGGGTCCGAATACTTTCCGAATGCACCGTACGTCCTGTGTAACACTATCACACTGGCTCCTGCTGCGTAAGCCATGTAATTATCACCTCTCATGCCAACCAAACGCTGTGTTTTCTGCTCTCTATTCATTAACATTTATTAATGCTGCATTGTCATGACACTGCAATTGGTAATGTAGTCATTTTCTTTTCATCAGCCAGTGATTATTTGGGTTTTGTCTGTGGTCATATTTTTCCCACCAGCGCTGGAAACCAAGAGCCCGAAGTCTGTTTTCCATAAAGCATTTTATGAGGAGACCTGCCATGTGCCAGTCTTTCTCCACCCCTCACGCCCCCACCCTTCGTCTCCTCACAGCCAGGAGGTGGTGGTTTTGGGGTGTGTGTGAGGCGAGTTGAGCCCCAGGGTGCCTGGTGAAGGGAAGGGGGTACTATGTGGTCCCTGTCCTGTTCTCGCTCCTTACCTTCCTGCTCTTACTCCTTACCTTCCTGAGTGGCACTCCGCAGTGAGGGGTCGACCGCTGGAATGCTTCGGGGAACAGGCACTGGTTTAATGGCTTCTCCTGCTAACACAGGGGAACAGGGCAGAGTTAGTCCAGTCCACCTCTCTAGTCCACCCAGAACCTCTAGAGTCCAGGAAAAACAACACAGGGCACTTTCAACTTCTGCTACGCCACAACCAAGAAATGTGTTGGCTAACGCTGGGATATGACTTTATGATGTATAAAGACAAGTGGTTTGAATGCACTTGGAGACCAGTCCTCAGTCCATTCACTCCAACCAAATGGATGATTGACTGCAGATCTATGATGAAAACAAGGTGACATTTGATGATCATAATCTGGAACAATGTTAATTTTTCTCCTCACAGCCAATGTATAGCCTCCTGAAACAGGTTCCAGCTACATTGGTCCAAAAAAACAAGGAAAGTCCTGAGGGAAATCTGTGCAGATACATTTCATGTGTTTGTATTGCAGGATCTGGGGTTTGCAGCGTGGCGTGTCGCCCCCAATTCAATTAGCGCCTGGGCACCTCTGGGGTCACTGGGTGGAGACCAGTCATTTCCTCTGTGCCTGGGAGCCAGTGGGCTAATCACAGAGGACACAGGCAGGCCCTGGGCCTCCGGGGGAAAGCACCCTATCAGGGCTTCAGAATGGACCCTGCTCTCACTGACCCCCTGCCTTCACCCCTGGCTCTGCTCTGACTCTGATCTTTAAAAAGGTAGAGTGAGAGAGTGATAGCAGGGAAAACAGGAAGACACGCAGGGTAAAGTCAGCAAGGCAAAGACCAGGACAGACCTCTGCCGCCCACGGCCTGCCAAGACTGAGTCAATAAGGAAACTATGATAAATCTCAACTGTCCATATTACATCCACAACCTATGTTGATGTCCTTTATCATCAACAGCAACCTTAATGAGCCTGTGGCATATTCATAATAACCACTAGAGAATGAATAAACAAACATATATCATTGGTCTTTGTCTGGTGGGGCTGTTACAAATGACTGAGTGTTGGCTGCTTTGTGTGATTCAACGGTCCCCTGGGTGATATGGGACACAAGTCAGCCGCAAAGAAAGCAGTCATTAGGGTTCATTACACAATCCTGTCTCTCCGCTCACAAAAGACCTGCCAAGGAAAAATGCCAAAATATACAAGACGGGTATAATGGCAAAGTGTATCCCATAGGCTTGAGCAGAGCTGTACTCACGTTATGTCAGGGGGAACACCACTCTGTTATACATCAGGAGAAGTTAGCGAAAAATGGTCAGATGAAGAATTAGCCTAGTCAAACTAGACAAGGAAATAATTAGTCAAGTCTATGTAGTCTTCATCATGACCATTCTGTCTCTCTGCTAGAGCTGATCATGTTTGTAATCACAAAGAAAGACTGCACTGATCCATCTAAAGATATGAACAGCTCATGAGTAGCAATCTAAAGGCTCTGATGAGTGTTGTGGATGACAGGGTGGTGTGTATAGCTCCTATACTGTACCTGTAGGTGGAGGGAGCTCTGCAGGTGTGTTGGCTGGGCAGTGGGCTCCATGGGGGATGTTGATATTGTTGTAGTTGGTGGGGGGGTAGGGGGGACCCCCCATGGACCCAGACCCCTGGTTTGGATCCCCAAAGCCGGGCTGGAAATGAGGTGGAGACTGGGGCTGAGCAGACTGGGAAGAGGGTCCCCTTCCACCCTCAGCACCATACTCCTCATCTGGGGAGACGAGGAGGGAAAAAAGAAGAGAGGAATTTAAGACACAGTTAAAGTCGGAAGTGTACAGACACTTAGATTGGAATCATTAAAACTCGCTTTTTAACCATTCCACAAATTTCTTGTTAACAAACTATTGTTTTGGCAAGTCGGTTAGGACATCTACTTTGTGCATGACAAGTAATTTTTCCAACAATTGTTTACAGACAGATTATTTCACTTATAATTCACTGCATTCCAATTCCAGTGGGTCAGAAGTTTACATACACTAAATTGACTGTGCCTTTAAACAGCTTGGAAAATTCCAGAAAATGATGTCATGGCTTTAGAAGCTTCTGATAGGCTAATTGATGTAATTTAAGTAAATCGGAGGTGTACCTGTGGATGTATTTATAGGCCTACCTTCAAACTCAGTACCTCTTTGCTTGACATTATGGGAAAATCAAAAGAAATCAGCCAAGACCAAGAAAATTGTAAACCTCCACAAGTCTGGTTCATTCTTGGGAGCAATTTCCAAATGCCTGAAGGTACCACGTTCATCTTTACAAACAATAGTACGCAAGTATAAACACCATGGGACCATGCAGTCGTTATACCGCTCAGGAAGGAGATGCGTTCTGTCTCCTAGAGATGAACGAACTTGTGCGAAAAGCGCAAATCAATCCCAGAACAGCAGCAAAGGATGTGGTGAAAATGCTGGAGGAAACAGGTACAAAAGTATCTGTATCCACAGAAAAACGAGTCCTACATCGACATAACTTGAAAGGCCGCTCAGCAAGGAAGAAGCTACTGCTCCAAAACCGCCATAAAAATGCCAGACTACGGTTTGCAACTGCACATGGGAACAAAGATCGTACTTTTTGGAGAAATGTCCTCTAGTCTGATGAAACAAAATAGAACTGTTTGGCCATAATGACCATCGTTATATTTGGAGGAAAAAGGGGGAGGCTTGCAAGCCAAAGAACACCATCCCAACCGTGAAGCACGGTGGTGGCAGCATCATGTTGTGGGGGTGCTTTGCTGCAGGAGGGACTGGTGCACTTCACAAAATAGATGGCATCATGAGGATGGAAAATTATGTGGATATATTGATGCAACATCTCAAGACATCAGTCAGGAAGTTAAAGCTCGGTCGCAAATGGGTCTTCCAAATAGACAATGACCCCATGCATACAAAGTTGTGGCAAAATGGCTTAAGGACAACAAAGTCAAGGTATTGGAGTGGCCATCACAAAGCCCTGACCTCAATCCTAAAGAACATTTGTGGGCAGAACTGAAAAAGTGTGTGCGAGCAAGGAGGCCTACAAACCTGACTCAGTTAAACCAGCTCTGTCAGGAGGAATGGGCCAAAATTCCCCCAACTTATTGTGGGAAGCTTGTGGAAGGCTTCCTGAAAGGTTTGACCCAAGTTAAACAATTTAAAGGCAATGCTACCAAATACTAATTGAGTGTAGGTGATGAAAGAAGCAAAAGCAGAAATAAAGTCACTCTACTATTATTCTGACATTTCACGTTATTGAAATAAAAGTGGTGATCCTAACTGACCCAAGACATGGAATTTGTACAAGGATTAACTGCCAGGAATTGTGAAAAACTGAGTTTAAATGTATTTGGCTAGGGTGTATGCAAACTTCCAACTTCAACTGTATGTAGTTTGCAGTCCCTCAGACCTCGGTCATGGAGCTCATACTGTTTGCACACAGATTTATAGTAAACTTTTCACATTGACAATGGATAACTGGCCTGCCCCCATATCACGTCAGTTATCTGATAAGGCTGAACTTACACAAGACTGAATGTTAAGTACTGATATGAGGTATAAATCTATAAACAACCCAATAAAATATATTACGGCACATGAAGTCAGAGGACAACATGCAGATATACTGCCCACTGAGTTACATAATTTCCTTGCTGTGGCAACAATATTAGAGGCTAACTCAACCAAATAGGTCACAAACACTTTTTCATCAAAGCACAACAGGATGCTACACTTTATCTTGGTAAATCCCTTTCAAAAACATTTCCCACAGTTTTTTTGTTCTCCAATCATGTGGATTTTACTTCTGAAGCTTCAATTCGCAATATGCTTCAATCTAATTCGAAGACCATGATTGGTTCATTTGTCACTGTGGAGACCGTTGTGTGGGTATGCTTCAAGATGAAAATACGTGCACCACCAGGTCCCAGACCAGCCATCCTCTCCTCACGCCGTCTTGTGCAAATAGGAGGAATGAGTCACCAAGGAGGCCCTTTTTTCCCTTCATGCAACCAGTGATGCAAAGGAACGTTACAGGAATCCTTACAGCCATGGAAGTGGATATGAGCTTCCAACACACAAGGACAGCTTCTTGGCATGGATTGGCTGAGGTGAATTAGAGATGGCCACTTTGGGGCAATGTGCCGAGTGCCGGCATACTGCTCAAACGGAACGATGTGAACACTAAGTTGTGGAGAAACATACCAGGCATTAAGCCTAAGTTTTCTTATGCAAAGATGAAACGTAAGATTGAAAGAGAAGTACTTGAGTAACGACAACATATAAAAGACTAAACATATTGGACTTTAAAAGACTATTCAGACAAAAAAAAAAAAAAAAAGTGTCAAGTGTTTTGTGTATACTGAACTTCAATGGGCTTAACAGGAAAAGGTTATCTACTCAGTCTTTGAGCTGCGATATGCACCATATGTTTCTAAAGCACAGTGAGCCAAATCCCAGAAGAACAAGCTTAAATCCTGTCATGCAGAGAGAAAAAAAGTAGGAAATTCCATTTCAGGGGTATGGCGCCTGTTTTTTTAGACTCATTAAAAGTAATACTATGCTCAAAACATATTTTAGAGTGACCAGATTTAATTGAAAGAAAATATTAACCCCAAACATATTTTCGGAGATTAAAAATCCTACATTGTATGTGCCTACATGTGCTATATTTGACACCACTTTGGACATAGATCCCTAACCTCCATAAAATGAAACATTTTCATAGATGTTTCTGTGTCAGCCTTAAAACCATTTCCTCTGCCAATATTTGTGTTTCTCTAGCATATTGTCCCGTTTCCCCGCCCAGACTTAAGGTGAAATTATATGGCTGGAGGAGGCTAACACAAATAAACTGTCTGGGCTTATGTGACAACGTCGGCATTTGTCGTGGTGCGAAAGACCGTCTACGGGAAGACGCAGAGGATTGAGGGGCTAATTGGAGGGGGTAGGCCACATGAGGATGGGGAGGCCTGGTCCCAGAACATCTCTCTGAGATATGGAGACCTATGGAGCTGTGTAACAGGAACCGGGTATTTTCCCTGCAGACACTCTCTCTGCTCTGATCACTCACAGCCCAGCTCTGCACAGCCTCAGCCTCACACACTGAGCAGCATTGTATCCTACTTACTTGCAGAGGGGGATCTTGATTGCTCCGAGATAAAAAAAAACCCTACCTCGCTCCTCTCTTTGGATCAGATGAAACTCCCACGATTAGAGCCACGTGAGAGACAGACAGTAAAGATAAAGTCACACATTATGTCTGAATCAGTGAAAGGAGCAGAGACAGGAGCTGTAGTTGAGCGTTTCGCCAATGGCCCACTTAATCTTGATTTGTGCCAATAACAGTTGGGAGTGATGGGCGTTTTAAATGGGTGTTGACAGCAACTCTAGCACAAGGGCTTGGTTCAGTTGGACCCAATAAATGGCCAGCAGGGTGAAAGAGTGCACAGGGATAATGAGTGACAGAGACTGTGAAGAAGGGATCGTAAACAGATGTAAAGATTTTAAATCGAACGCAAGTCTCGAGGCTCGGAATGCTGCCTTGTGCATAGGACAGACAATCCCTTAGATTGAAAGGATATGCATTAAATTCAGTCCTGCAGTCACAGCCCAGTGATACACTGCATAGAAACGTTCCTTCTCGTAATGACACTCCGAAATGACGTAGATTTTAAACCAATAATAAGATTCAAACAAAGTAGCCGCAAGGCAATTTTCGTGCTGCTTCTTATCAGAGTTGAGCTGGTGAGTCTTCTACTTGGCCAAAAGGACAACTCTCAAACATGGCAGATGATGGATAATGTAATTGATTGGCGACTGCAGAGGTATTGAACGTTCTGAAAGAGTCCCTAATCCTAATGATAGACTGAAAAAGACACTTCAGCACATTACTGATGCCCTGTGAGAAAATGTTGACCGTATTTGTAGCTTGTGAAGCTGAATTGGAGTTAAACTCTACTTTCCATGCTTTGCCCTCAACCCACTGCTTATTTGAGATGTGTCCTTATTTTTCGCAAAATGTTAAGGATTCAAATACGTCTGTACTAATTTCCATCGTTTGGTGGCATGGCTACAAAACAAGCGTGCCTTCAATGACTGGACTGGACTTGTGGGCAACATGGCAAGCAGCTTGCACTTGTTTGTTCTGCCTCTGGCTCACTCTTCAATCGGGACAGGGTTCAGCACCACGGTTGAGGCTTGGGGAAAGTATGCTAATCAACAAAGTTGCTTCCTATTGGCTCTCTGTCATTTCAACAGTGTTTTCCTCCATTCCGTTCCCCTTGCTAATCATCTCTTCCTCCTTGGGAAGTGGAAAGTCAAGCAAATATGTATCTGAGACAATGCAGTCACTGTGGGCCCTAAACAAAGCAAGATTTATTCCCACACGTAGGTTTCAATAACCTACTAAACAGGTCAAATATAAGACAGTAAAACCAATAAAAATGTCAAAATGGCTATGAATCTAAAATAAGCTAATAGAAAAATCTGAAAATCTATCCCATATCAAAATACAGTAAAACAAATCAAGAGTAAAAAGCCCAAAATCCCAAAATGAACACCCAAAGTACAGTCTCTGCTCATCATTGTAACACATCCTATTTTATTTTCCATTTACACTCTGTTTTCATGTAATAATGAGCAACGGGCCACCCTCTTCCTGAGTTGTGTGACAGACATGTGGAAACAGTGAGATGCAGTGATAAGATCCTGATGTGTGTGGACTGAGTTAGACTCAATACGAGGGAGAGGAGAGAATATGATATCAGCTTTTTCTTGGCAATGTTACACATCAGTGGGAATAACCATACATGATGTCACCACTTACAGAGGGAGGCCCACATTCAAAACAGGCAGGAGGGAGGGGAGGGACGTTACTCTCCCCACACAAAGAGCTTAACTACACCAGAAAGTAGGCTACGTCTAAAACTAGCCTTCAGACAGTCATACTGTAACTTCTATTCAATTGTGTGGCTAAAACAAAAGAGATGAAATAGGGGACAGACCAGCCGCATGTTCATTTAGAGACCCTGCCCCCATAGTTTCAGTCTGGGTGCGGGTTGGGTCGCAGTAGAGTGGAGGGCTCCAGAGATGACTTCATCGCTGACATGTGGTGCTCAGGTCAAACGTACTGTATCACACCCAGCAGATGTTCAGAGAGGAGCACAGTGATCTAACCGCGCCATGCTCTGCTTCATATCACACTCTAACCGGTGGTTAGGAGGGTCCCCAGGCCCTGTCCACCACAGGCAACATCTGTACCGCCTGGCCGACCACTCAGTTCTAAGTTCGAGATGTAGTTACTCTGGGAGTCTTGGTCTCTAAAGGGTGTTACACACAAACCAACATAAGACTGACTGTACCACAATAATACACACTCATTTTAAGACTGTTCTTAACCAGTGGATGTCAGCCGCAAACCTTCAATCCAAAGGTTTAGTAACATATACTTCTGACAACACAGCCACGGGGTAAAACTACCTACCCTTGGCCCTTCCTGACCCTCTAAGGATAAGGGGTTGAAAAAAAATCATTAAACAAATATCAGCTCTCTCTCACACACACACACACACACACACAAAGCCACTGCGAGCCTCCGAGGCTGCACTCTCAGACTTGATAAGGCACACAATGAGGGCCAACCTTTACTGACTGGAGCAGCACGTCACCCAGACGGAGGAAAGCGGGTCTAAAAGGCTCCTGAAGGAAAGGCCAGGAGAAGAGGTATTTTCTTAACGGGTCATAGTTTGTTTGGGTGGCTGTGCTGATAGAATATCAGTCCTTACCATATGTTTCCTCTTCATAGCCAGCAGGGCCAGCCTGTGGGGTTTCACCACTCTTCAGACAGTTGTGGATGTAAGTGGCCTTCCATCTCGCATACTTCCTGTGCTGGATGTTCTGAAAAAGGGTAAGGAGAGAGGGAGGTGGTGGTGAATAACACATAAATAATCAAGATTAGAGAAGTGAATTAAAAGCAATTAGATAAACAATGGAGACTGGAGGAAAGGGCTTCTGATACGACTGTTTTGATTTTCCTTTGGCTTACGGTGGAGGGATGGGGACAAGGTGAAGAAATGGCTGTGGTTTCTAACACCCAGGTCACGAAATTCATTAGAGGTTCTATGGACCTCATTTAAAAGTTCCCTCCTTGGTAATCTTATCTGTGGATTAATTAACTGGAAATTCTTTGGAGGAGCTAGTGAAAAACTTCACTAAACTACAGATTCACTTTAGTCAACAAGTAAATCCAGGTAGTTTCTGATTTACCACAATTCGTTAAATGACAATCAGTCACATGCACAGGGTCGCAGACGTAATTTCACGGTACAATGAAAAACTAAAATTAATTTCTAAAGCAACTAACACTATCATAATTATAATCTACCCCTGGAGATAACAATATACTAGACCTGAGGGAAGGTTTAGGACTGATGATCGCTATGATTTAACAGGCTCACATACAATCTGAGGAAGCTCTCTAGATCACCATCCACTAAAAGTTTTGTCCCTCCTCTCGATGGTGCTGAAATGTCCCTTTTTTTTGTAAGAAATCCAATCTCCCACAATGCATTGTGACATGCTTTGTATAAAAACGTATCTCCAGTAATCAGCGAGCGGGGGACTCTGAGGCGCCATTGTCTGGGTTAGTGTTACAGAGAGAAAGCTCCGTGTTAAAGCAGCCTGTCCAATGAGCTTTCTACAGAGGGAAAATGCCTGGCCCTTAGGGGGGAGAGAGCAGCCATTCAATGAAACATTGTCTGTCATCTGCCACTGTACATCTGCAGCCACGGAGACCCATGGAGATGCTTTAAAAAAGGCCTCTGCTGTGGAGATATAGTCTGTCTAGTTGTCTACTGTCCTGGGCTGGAGAGTCTATACGTTACAATCTTCACTATTTTCTCCCTCTTATTCTTTCCATGTCTTGGATTTTTTCATGGTTTTGAGAGCAGCTGTGGACTGATGGAAGGATGAAAATGTGGATAGCCAGTTCATAATACTTCAGACTAATTCACACAGTGTAAATGTATTAATGTGCTGAAATAAAAAAGGTAGATGTATTTACAATATAGGTCTATAGGGCAGGATAAGTGTATTCCATATTGATGACTTACCTCCTCCGATAACTCGCCGAAAACTGACAGGACATCTAACAAAAGGCTAGATGTGTAGAAGGACTTAATCATATTCCTGCAAAGATAGACAGATATATATTTTTTAAATGTTCAAATTCATCACACTGTTGGATTCTTAATTAAGGCATACTGAGACCATTAAACTCAAGTGTTGAAAACCTGCCAGCCAATTGTGACAAATGTCTACAACAAGAAATGCTGCTTCACAGAACATGGATAATTCAATAATTCTCTAATAAACTCAGCAAAAGGATCCGGTCTTTCAAAGATCATTCGTAAAAATCTAAATAACTTTACAGATCATCATTGTAAAGGGTGTTTGCAAATAAACCCTGTGTGTTTGACGGTAATTTAGTTGTCTGTGTTTTTTTCGTTCTTACTGTTACTTTGTCACTATTATACTTTGCATGAGTTATGTTACGGCTCTCGTTACCATTCCCCCTAGACTGCCGGGCCAAAGGGATTCGTAACAAGGGGTGATGGTCGGATTCGCGTTTATCGTCAAAGGAATGAGCGTTACACCGAGGCCTGTACTCTGGAGCGGGATCGATTTGGAGGTGGAGGGTCCGTCATGGTCTGGGGCACTGTCTCACAGCATCAACTGAGCTTGTTGTCATTGCCGGCAATCTCAATGCTGTGTGTTACAGGGAAGACATCCTTCTCCCTCACGTGGTACCCTTCCTGCAGGCTCATCCTGACATGACCCTCCAGCATGACAATGCCACCAGCCATACCGCTCGTTCTGTGTGATTTCCTGCAAGACAGGAATGTCAGTGTTCTACCATGGCCAGCGAAGAGCCCAGATCTCAATCCCATTGAGCAAGTTTGGGACCTGTTGGATCGGAGGGTGAGGGCTAGGGCCATTCCCCCCAGAAATGTCCAGGAACTTGCAGGTGGCTTGGTGGAAGAGCGGGGTAACATCTCACAGCAAGAACTGGTGCAGTCCATGAGGAGGAGATGCACTGCAGTACTTAATGCAGCTGGTGGCCACACCAGATATTGACTGTTACTTATACCCCCCCCCCCTTTGTTCAGTGACACATTATTCAATTTCTGTTAGTCACGTCTGTGGAACCTGCTCAGTTTATTTCTTAGTTGTTGAATCTCGTTATGTTCATATACATATTTACACGTTAAGTTTGCCGAAAATAAAACGCAGTTGACAGTGAGAGGATGTTTCTTTTTTTGCTGAGTTTGTGGGTTTGTCTCTTATGTGGTTGCATGATAATTGGGTCCAAACAGGTCCAGAATGACTAAACTGTCCTGGGATTCAAATAGCAAACTATTTGCCCTGATACAACATTAGTCATGACACTAAGAGAGAGGACTGTGGGTCTGGAGCCAGAGTTCAGAGAGGACACCACTTGTGGGCATTCAGTGTAGATCACACGAGCGGAACCAGGGAAGGTAAATATGTCATAAAATCCCACAGCTGGTTCCAGAAAGCATAAACACAGGGATGTAAAAAAATTCAGAAACATAGGGGGCTTGCTTTCTGGGGGCTTCCAGTCCAGAGGTGTGTCATGTCAATGGAAGCCTTGTATTGGAGCCGTGCAGAGCAGAAAGTAGACCAATGTATTGAAAATCTGAAGGAAGTTTCTTATTTCAGGGTTAGTTCCCATAAACATTAAACTCTGCACCTCCACACATGACATAACGTAACATTTATGGCTTGTTTATATAGGTCCAGTTTCTTGTAAATCAAGACTTTGTGTTGGAGTGGAATATTAATATAGCCTAATTCTCGTAACACCGACTTGTATTTTAAAAGATTTTCCAAAATGTGGCTCTACACAGAACTGATGGCACCAGTTTCACTACAGACAGAAATTACAATCTATCCATTCATATACCCATACATTTCCATCTCTATATACAATGCATTTGGAAAGTATTCAGACCCCTTGACTTTTTCCACATTGTTACATTACAGCCTTATTCTAAAATTAATTAAAATTGCCCCCCCCCCCCCCCCCAAAAAAAAACAACAACCTGGAAATCACATTTACATAAGTATTCAGACCCTTTACTCAGTACTTTGTTGAAGCACCTTTGTCAGCGACAAAAGCCTTGAGTCTTATTGGGTATGACGCTACAAGTTTGGCACACCTGTATTTGGGGAGTTTCTCCCATTCTTATCTGCAGATCCTCTCAAGCTCTTTCAGGTTGGATGCGGAGCATTGCTGCACAGCTATTTTCAGATCTCTCCAGAGATCTTCGATCGGGTTCAAGTCCGGGCTCTGGCTGGGCCACTCAAGGACATTCAAAGACTTATCCTGAAGCCACTCCTGCGTTGTGTGCTTTGGGTCGTTGTCTTGTTGGAAGGTGAACCTTTACCCCAGTCAAGTCCGGAGCGCTCTGGAGTACGTTTTCATCAAGTATCTCTCTGTTCCATTCATCTTTCCCTCGATCCTGACTAGTCTCCCAGTCCCTACCGCTGAAAAACTTCCCCACAACATGATGCTGCCACCACCATGCTTCACCGTAGAGATGATGACAAGTTTCCTCCAGAAGTGACACTTGGTATTCAGGCCAAATAGTTCAATTTTGGTTTCATCAGAGAATCTTGTTTCTCATGGTCTTAGAGTCAATTAGGTGCCTTCCGTCTAGCCAATGTACCGTAAAGACCATTGGAAAGGCATTCCAGGTGACTATTTCATGAAGCTGGTTGAGAGAACACCAAGAGTGTGCAAAGCTGTCACACAGCTGAACTTGCACAATTGGTGGCTGACTAAATACTTTTTTGCCCCACTGTATGTATGTATGTATGTATGTATGTATGTATGTATGTATGTATGTATGTATGTATGTATGTATGTATGTATGTATGTATGTATGTATGTATGTATGTATGTATGTATGTATGTATGTATGTATATATATATATATATATATATATATATATAGGCCTCAAGTGCATTAGACACTGGGTTCATTTAATGTCTTCAATTTCCTATAAAAACAAATTTTGTGACCCTGAAACCATACTGAGTTCTTTCTTCAATACACAGTGTAGAGCAGCCACTCACTCCCTCTCTGTCTTTGGCCATCATTAATCCAGGCTGACCACATTTCATCCATTCCCATGTACTGGACTGCTTTTACATCTGTAGCCATGAAGTGCTTTGAAAGGCTAGTAATGGCTCACAACACCATTATCCCAGAAACCGTAGACCCACTCCAATTTGCATACCGCCCAAACAGATCCACAGATGATGCAATCTCTATTGCACTCCACACTGCCCTTTACCACCTGGACAAAAGGAACACCTGGTACGGCAACTGCTCGGCCTCCGATCGCAAAGGCACTTCAGAGGGTAGTGCGTACGGCCCAGTACATCACTGGGGCAAAGCTGCCTGCCATCCAGGACCTCTACACCAGGCAGTGTTAAAGGAAGGCCCTACAAATTGTCAAAGACCCCAGCCACCCCAGTCATAGACTGTTCTCTCTACTACCACATGGCAAGCGGTACCAAGCGGAGTGCCAAGTCTAGGACAAAAAGGCTTCTCAACAGTTTTTACCCCCAAGCCATAAGACTCCTGAACAGGGTAACCAAATGGTTACCCGGACTATTTGCATTGTGTTCCCCCCCCCACCCCCTCATTTACACCGCTGCTACTCTGTTTATCTTACATGCATAGTCACTAACTATACATTCATGTACATACTACCTAATTGGCCCGACCAACCAGTGCTCCAACACATTGGCTAACAGGGCTATCTGCATTGTGTCCCACCACCCGCCAACCCCTGTTTTTACACTTCTGCTACGCTCTGTTCATCATATATGCATAGTCACTTTAACGATACCTACAAGTACATACTACCTCAATAAGCCTGACTAACAGGTGTCTGTATATAGCCTTGCTACTCTTTTTTCAAATGTCTTTTTACTGTTGCTTTATTTCTTTATACTTACCCCCCCCCCCCACACACACACACACACACACATACTTTTTTTCCAAACCATTGGTTAGAGCCTGTAAGTAAGCATTTCACTGTAAGGTCTACCTACACCTGTTGTATTCGGCGCACGTGACAAATAAACGTTGATTTGGTTTGATTTGACTCTCTAAAAACCAGTCATGCACAGCGCCGTGGAAATCATCCTGATGTCTGGGACAATCACAGTAAATGCCTTCACACCGGCTCACCTAAACCGGAGGTTAAATAAGATTGGATTCAGTGAGAGGACAATTCAAGGCCAGACCGCTACTTCTGCAGACCTATTTATTTTACATTTATTTAACCAGGTAGGCAAGTTGAGAACAAGTTCTCATTTACAATTGCGACCTGGCCAAGATAAAGCAAAGCAGTTCAACACATACAACAACATAGAGTGGAGTAAAACAAACAGAGTCAATAATACAATAGAAAAATAAGAGCAAATGAGGTGAGATAAGGGAGGTAAAGGCTAAAAAAGGCCATGGTGGCGAAGTAAATACAATATAGCAAGTAAAACACTGGAATGGTAGATTTGAAGTGGAAGAATGCAAAGTAGAAATAATGGGGTGCAAAGGAGCAAAAATAAATAAATAAATAAATACAGTAGGGGAAGAGGTAGTTGTTTGGGCTAAATTATAGATGGGCTATGTACAGGTGCAGTAATCTGTGAGCTGCTCTGACAGCTGGTGCTTAAAGCTAGTGAGGGAGATACATGTTTCCAGTTTCAGAGTTTTTTGTAGTTCGTTCCAGTCATTGGCAGCAGAGAACTGGAAGGAAAGGCGGCCAAAGGAGAATTGGTTTTGGGGGTGACCAGGGAGCGCGTGCTACAGGTGGGTGCTGTTATGGTGACCAGCGAGCTGAGATAAGGGGGGACTTTATACCTAGCAGGGTCTTGTAGATGACCTGGAGCCAGTGGGTTTGGCGACGAGCATGAAGCGAGGGCCAGCCAACGAGAGTGTAAAGGTCACAGTGGTGGGTAGTATATGGGGCTTTGGTGACAAAACGGATGGCACTGTGATAGATTGCATCCAATTTATTGAGTAGGGTGTTGGAGGCTATTTTGCAGATGACGTCGCTGAACTCGAGGATCGGTAGGATGGTCAGTTTTACGAGGGTGTGTTTGGCAGCATGAGTGAAGGATGCTTTGTTGTGAAATAGGAAGCCAGTTCTAGATTTAACTTTGGATTGGAGATGTTTGATGTGAATCTGGAAGGAGAGTTTACAGTCTAACCAGACACCTAGGTATTTGTAGTTGTCCACATATTCTAAGTCAGAACCGTCCAGAGTAGCGATGCTGGATGGGCGGGTAGGTGCAGGCAGTGATCGGTTGAAAAGCATGCATTTAGTTTTACTTGTATTTAAGAGCAGTTGGAGGCCACGGAAGGAGAGCTGTATGGCATTGAAGCTCGTCTGGAGGGTTAACACAGTGTCCAAAGAAGGGCCAGAAGTATACAGAATGGTGTCGTCTGCGTAGAGATGGATCAGAGACTCACCAGCAGCAAGAGTGACATCATGGATGTATACAGAGAAGAGTCGGCCCAAGAATTTAACCCTGTGGCAACCCCATAGAGACTGGCAGAGACCCAGACAACAGGCACTCCGATTTGACACACTGAACTCTATCAGAGAAGAAGTTGGTGAACCAGACGAGGCAATCATCTGAGAAACCAAGGCTATCGAGTCTGCCGCTGAGGATGTGGTGATTGACAGAGTCGAAAGCTTTGGCCAGGTCGATGAATACAGCTGCACAATAATGTCTCTTATCGATGGCGGTTATGATGTAGTTTAGGACCTTGAGCGTGGCTGAGGTGCACCCATGACCAGCTCTGAAACCAGATTTCATAGTGGAGAAGGTACGGTGGGATTCAAAATGGTCGGTAATCTGTTTGTTAACTTGGCTTTCGAAGACCTTAGAAAGCCAGGGTAGGATAAGTCTGTAGCAGTTTGGGTCAAGAGTGTCACCCCCTTTGAAGAGGGAGATGACCGCGGCAGCTTTCCAATCTTTTGGAATCTCAGACGACAGGAAAGAGAGGTTGAACAGGCTAGTATTAGGGGTTGCAACAATTTTGGCAGATAGTTTTAGAAAGAAAGGGTCCAGATTGTCTAGCCCGGCTGATTTGTAGGGGTCCAGATTTTGCAAGTTGCTGTCGGGGGTGCAGGGCTGTTGACCGGGATAGGGGTAGCCAGGTGGAAAGCATGGCCAGCTGTAGAAAAATTCTTATTGAAATTCTCAATTATAGTGGATTTATCAGTGGTGACAGAGTTTCCTATCCTCAGTGCAGTCGGCAGCTGGGAGGAGGTGTTCTTATTCTCCATGGACTTTACAGTGTCCCAGAACTTCTTAGACTTTGTGTTGCAGGAAGCAAATTTCTGCTTGAAAAAGCTAGCCTTGGCTTTTCTAACTGCCTGTGTATATTAGTTTCTAACTTCCCTGAAAAGTTGCATATCACGGGGGCTGTTCGATGCTAATGCAGAACGCCATAGGATGTTTTTGTGTTGGTTAAGGGCAGTCAAGTCTGGAGAGAACCAAGGGCTATATCTATCTATATCTATATATACCTAACTGAAGGTTGTGCAATGTTTTTGTGGGTTTGTTGTTCATCTCACTGTGGTGTTGTGGAAACAAGATGGTGAGACGAAAAGAAAAACTAAATGCATCTTGAAGAACAATTAATGGCTGCCAGTAATACTACTAGCCTATGTTGACAAATGGAGACCCGGGCGCCTATTGCAGATTGTTCAACTCTGCCCACTTCTCAGCTGTACACATCTGATGTACGTCATTGGCATTTGGTGTCATGACGCAGAGGGTGGGTCGTGGGGAAGGGGAGGTAAATGTGAAAACAGAAAGGGCTGAAACACCATGGAGGTTCATTTACAGCCTATATTTCTCAACACAAGTGTGCGCTTTCATGGCTTTTATCTGGCTGTTCAGCACATTGGACAGGAACTGGGCCTGCCTCGGGCTATTTACATGCATTATGTCAAATGATTTGGACAGAGATCCTCACAAGAACTCAGTGATGGACTTCCACCCTTCAGCTATGAGATATTTTATCTCACCCCACTTTCATGCACTGTATTTCTTTTCAATATGAGGAAAAAAATAATTCACTGGAACAGAAGGATTTGAAAACACACATTTTTTTAAAAAAAATTTACAACTGACCTGAGCTTAATTCTGAAAGAAATGTCAACACTGGTAACCTCATCCCCAGGCTCAATTAACACTGTACTGTACATAGAGCCTAGTAACACAGAGTTACAGTTGCATTAAATGTGACTATGAAAAATGTAAATCACCTAGCAAAATGAATGTATTACATTGACCATATAATTTATAAATTGATTCAGAGTTCGGGCATATAAAGTTTAAATGTGAAAAATATTTCTAAGATACGTACTTCGAGATTTTCCAAACGCACTTATTTGTTTAAATCACTTGCGCTGCCCGCTTTGAAGTCCACAATGTACAGTCGTGGCCAAAAGTTTTGAGAATGACACAAATATTAATTTTCACAGTCTGCTGCCTCAGTTTGTGTGATGGCAATTTTCATATACTCCAGAATGTTATGAAGAGTGATCAGATGAATTGCAATTAATTGCAAAGTCCCTCTATGCCATGAAAATGAATTGAATCCCCAAAAAACATTTCCACTGCATTTCAGTCCTGCCACAAAAGGACCAGCTGCCATCATGTCAGTGATTCTCTCGTTAACACAGGTGTGAGTGTTGACGACGACAAGGCTGAAGATCACTCTGTCATGCTCATTGAGTTCGAATAACAGACTGGAAGCTTTAAAAGGAGGGTGGTGCTTGGAATCATTGTTCTTCCTCTGTCAATCATGGTTACCTGCAAGGAAACACATGCCGTCATCATTGCTTTGCACAAAAAGGGCTTCACAGGCAAGGATATTGCTGCCAGTAAGATTGCACCTAAATCAACCATTTATCGGATCATCAAGAACTTCAAGGAGAGTGGTTCAATTGTTGTGAAGAAGGCTTCAGGGTGCCCAAGAAAGTCCAGCAAGCACCAGGACCGTCTCCTAAAGTTGATTCAGCTGTGGGATCGGGGCACCCCCAGTACAGAGCTTGCTCAGGAATGGCAGCAAGCAGGTGTGAGTGCATCTGCACGCACAGTGAGGCGAAGACTTTTGGAAGATGGCCTGGTGTCAAGAAGGGCATCAAAGAAGCCATTTCTGTCCAGGAAAAACATCAGGGACAGACTGATATTCTGCAAAAGGTACAGGGATTGGACTGTTGAGGACTGGGATAAAGTCATTTTCTCTGATGAATCCCCTTTCCGATTGTTTGGGGCATCCGGAAAAAAGCTTGTCCAGAGAAGACAAGGTGAGCGCTACCATCAGTCCTACGTCATGCCAGCAGTAAAGCATCCTGAGACCATTCATGTGCGGGGTTGCTTCTCAGCCAAGGGAGTGGGCTCACTCACAATTTTGCCTAAGAACACAGCCATGAATAAAGAATGGTACCAACACATCCTCCGATGGAAACTTCTCCCAACCATCCAGGAACAGTTTGGTGACGAACAATGCCTTATCCCGCATGATGGAGCACCTTGCCATAAGGAAAAAGGGCGGCAGGGTAGCCTAGTGGTTAGAGCGTTGGACTAGTAACCAGAAGGTTGCAAGTTCAAATCCCCGAGCTGACAAGGTCGTTCTGCCCCTGAACAGGCAGTTAACCCACTGTTCCTAGGCCATCATTGAAAATAAGAATTTGTTCTTAACTGACTTGCCTAGTAAAATAAAAAGACCCAAAACATCAATATTTTGGGTCCATGGCCAGGAAACTCCCCAGACCTTAATCCCATGAGAACTTGTGGTCAATCCTCAAGAGGCGGGTGGACAAACAAAAACCGACAAACTCCAAGCATTGATTATGCAAGAATGGGCTGCCATCAGTGGCCCAGAAGTTAATTGACAGCACGCCAGGGCGGATTGCAGAAGTCTTGAAAAAGAAGGGTCAACACTGCAAATATTGACTCTTTGCATGAACTTCATGTAATTGTCAATAAAAGCCTTTGACACGTATGAAATGCTTGTAATTATACTTCAGTATTCCATAGTAACCTCTCACAAAAATATCTAAAGACACTGAAGCAGCAAACTTTGTGAAAATTAATATTTGTGTCTTTCTCAAAACTTTTGGCCATGGCTGTACAGAAGGGGGGAGGTTCTAAGTGTTATGCTAGATGGTAATGGACTGCTAGATCAGACAATTAAAACCTGCAGTTGTTTTATCCAGTCCTGCCATAGGCTTTCATTCACGTTCCATTCTGAGGCGTTGTGAAACCAGACGGTTCGACAGAGAAAGAGCCAGCTGGTGGACGAGATTAACACTGGTACTGACAAGATTTTAAACCTTTGAAATTCAAAGCCCATAACTGGACAGTAACATAATAGGACAAAAGGTCCAATGCTTGTTCAATTATTTCCCTTTTATACTTGATGGATTCCCTAAAATATGGGACCATGCTGTTATTCCTGCAATTACCACCATTTAAGACTAGACGAAGTTATGTACATACTTAATGCCAATCAACAGAAAAAAAACAATATTTAAATTATGCATTTAGGGAAGCTACTTTTGTTTCATCAAAAGTTAACTTGTTGAGAACAGGACATGAATCATCAGAACCGGCAATTTTTCTTGCAACTCAAGTGATGAGTGAGTTTAATAAAAACATTGCTTGTTGCTTAGAAACAAATGAGCGGATTAGTGAAAACCTGTCAGCTTAAAATATGGGCGCAACGTTTTTAAAATCTAAATTGCTACCTTGCACAAGATGAATGGGGGAGACAGACATATGCAAAACGGATTGTCTTTAATTAGACCTGCTAAACTAAAATTTTAAACTTCTCTCCAGTGTTCAGGACTGTGGCTGGCACTGTATCTGGGGCCTGGAGTCACCACATAGGAGACAACATCCTGTACGCCAGGGTTCTCCAACCTTTTCTAGCATGAGAGCTACTTAGAAATTGGCACATTATTTTCTTCCCCTCTCCACTGCAACTCTTCCCCAGGTTTTTTCCTGTCAATATACCTGGTAAGATCTGTGTTTGTCCCCCACATTTCTCTTTTATATTTTCCCAAATGATGTTCTCAGTTACATTTTTGCTGGTTTTAGATCATTACATTTCTTTATTTTTTTTATTCACTCTTAAAATGTAAATTGTTCATAGATAAAAAAACAAAATAGGATGTTATGAGTCCATGTTAACGCTTAAATTACATCTGAAAACAATTCTTTTTTTAGGTCTGGAAGAAAACTAACACATTTCGATTTCTTTGTGTAATTCCCCTTTAATTGCTCATCTGGCCCTTTATTGCGCATCTAGCGAGAGAAGTATGTGTGTCTAATGTGCCGGTCTAGTGATGGCTCTGTACTGATACTCATTTCATGGCAAAGTTTGTAAATAACAAATAATAGATACAAATGATATACTTCTGCCAGGTAAGCCTACTTTGTAGTTAACATTTAATTGAGAAGGTATTGAGGAAAGTATTTCTGTCAACCCACAAGACGGTTATCACATCAACTGGTTACACATGGAGTGAGACACATGGAGTGAGACAAATCCGTGCACCACACAAACAGACAGGCAATATTGCTGGAAATTAATTGGCACGTTTTTGTGTTAGGTCTGGCTTGAAAGCCAATAGTGGCTAACTAGGGGTGGAATAATGTCAATGTTGCGTTGATTAGAATGGTAGCTTGCGGATAGTTCTGAGATTCGTTTACGACAGTTTGCAGTGAAACACATGATCATTGCATGTACTTTCAGAATTGTTTGGCGAGCTACTCATACGTGGGCTGCGAGCTACTGGTAGTAATGGGAGTGCTGCTGTGTAAAACAGGGCTGTTATCTCTCACAGGCAGTGGAGCTGCTCCAGTCCAGACCCGGACTGCATAAATGGAGACCCTGGCTGGCCTGGCACCCACAGTTCATGGAAGACTCTGCTTTACTGTCCAGCTCTGCTGCTGTTGTCAGTGCCCACAACACACTCATAATGCCAGCCAGGCCTGTAACGCTACACCTGAATGGCCAATAGGAATCATCTGGCCCCTGTGGCAATATATTCACACAGACATGGCTTTGTTGCTAATTTTAGACTCTGGACTGGACTCCATGTGCAAAAGCAACAGTGTGATTATTTTGTGTCATGGTTCAGTGAAAGGAAATGGTAATCATGAGGGCTTACGTATTGGAACCAGAAGAAGATGAAGAAAAAAAAACAAAAACGACATTGGAACCAATCCATTACCATGCTGAAATTCAAGAGGCAGGGAGCGGCCTGCAGCTACAGTACAGCAGGCTGACTCTACACAAGCTACGCAGGTAGTAATGGTGAGGGAAGACATAGCCTTACTTGTGGAATCTTCCTGACCTATCCTCGTTGTCAGCATAGAGGAACATTTTTAAGGCATAGTTTTCGATGTGTGCATTGCCGACAACTTCATGGGTGATTGAGTCACTGTCAGTCAGCTCCATCTTCATCTGAAAAACACAACAGCGTCAAAATCACACAATTATGTCCTGCAGGCAGGCACATCCAAACTGAAAATCCACAGGCTCTAAGCGGCAATCATTTTTCTAAAGGCAAATCAATCAATACAGAGTAGTTTGGAAACGCAGATTCACTACTTTTTCAGATCTTAGTGTGCCTTCGGAAAGTTCACAACCCTGGACTTTTTCCCACATTTTGTTGTGTTACAGCCTGAATTTAATCTAGATTAAATTGAGATTATTTGTCAATGGCCTACAGACAATACCCCATAAATGTCAAAGTGGAATTACGTTTTTTCAAATATTTTGTAAATGAATTAAACATTTAAAGTATTCAACCCCTTTGTTATGGCAAGTCTATATACGTTCAGGAGTAAAAATGTACTTCAGTCACATAATAAATTGCATGTTTAACATGATTTTTGAATGACAACCTCATCTCCGTACCCCACATACACAACTATTTGTAAGGAGCCTCAGTCGAGCAGTGAATTTCAAACACAGATTCAACCACTAAGACTCTTGGAGCATGGTGATAATATTAATTACACTTTGGATGGTGCATCAATTCACCCAGTCACTACAAAGATACAGGCGTCCTTCCCAACTCAGGTGCCGAAGAGGAAGGAAACTGCTCAGGGACTTCACCATGAGTTTAATGATTGTGATAGGAGAAAACTGAGGATGGATCAACAACATTGTAGTTACTCCACAATACTAACCTAATTGAAAGAGTGAAAAGGAAGCCTGTAAAGAATATAAATATTCCTAAAAATGTATCCTCTTTGCAACAAGGCACTAAAGTAATACTGCAAAAAATGTGTCAAAGCAATTAACTTTTTGTCCTGAATACAAAGTTTGGGGCAAATCCAATACAAGGTATTTCTGAGGACCACTATATATATTTTCAAGCATAGTGGTGGCTGCATCATGTTATGGGTACATTTGTCATCGTTAAGGACTGGGTAGTGTTACAGGATAAAAAAGAAACGGAATGGAGCTAAGCACAAGCAAAATTCTAGAGGAAAACCTGGTTCAGTCTTCTTTCCATCAGACACTGGGAGATGAATTCACCCTTTAACAATAACCTAATACACAAGGCCAAATCTACACTGGTGTTACCAAGACAACATTTAAAGTTTTTACTTAACTCTACTTGAAAATGTATGGAAAGACCTGAATATGGTTGTCTAGCAATGATCAACATCCAATTTATTAGAGCTTGAATGATTTTGAAAATATATATTTTTTTAAAGGGCCAATGTTGCACAATCCAGGTGTGGAAAGTTCTTAGAGAATTACCCAGAAAGACTCACAGATGTAATCACTGCCAAAGGTGCTTTTACAACATATTGAATCAGAGGTGTGAATACTTATGTAAATTAGATACTTCATTCTCAAATTTGCAAACATTTCTAAAAACACGTTTATCACTTTGCCATTATGGGGTGTGTAGATGGTTGAGAAAGAATCAATCCATTTTGAGTTTAGGCTGTAACAACAAAATGTGGAATAAATAAAGGGGTATGAATACTTTCTGAAGGCACTGTAAATCTTTCAACTGACACAAAGTGCTCCTCCTAGATTCCTGGATGCTGAACAGCACACACAGACGCAGTGCATACATAAAGGGAGCCTGTGTACTGTTCTGTGCATGGACCGTGTGACAAATCTGCGATGGCTGTGTTTTTTTCTGAGAAGTGAGGCTTTCCATGTGTGACTCATTGATTCCTGGGATGCAGCAGAGAGCACACACTTTAATTCCACTCCAGAACACTCTTGTAATTAATAGAGTATAGCATGGTGGGGTGGAGGGTCTCTGGAGACGCACCAACAGATAATAACATGGACAATAACCAAGGGATGGTTTTACCGCACTCATTTCAACAACGCTGGACAATAAACCTTGTACAGAAGACCACTAGTAAACCACTGACCAAAAGGACATTGGATTTCACCGGAAACATCAAAGCCAGTGGCCAAGAACTGGCACTTAACTTTATTACACCTCTCTTACATGGCAATGAGTCATCTATGACAATACCAGTGACTTTAAAACTTAAGTCATTCTTCTCGACCCGAATTGTGATTGGGTGGTGTGGTTAAGTTGATTGTCTTCATCCTTATATGTTCAACCCGTTTGCCCCTGACAAATTAAATGATTGCTGTGTCTTAATGCTATTGTGTCTTAATGGTTTGTCGTGGCCAGTGCCCAAAAATACATCCGCAAAGCTCACTTACTGCAGCAGAGGCAGCTGTTCTCTGAGATGTTACAGTCTGCTAGAGAGCGTCAGGTTTCCTTGTAAAATCAGTAAAGCAAATAATACTGGTTACATTTCAACAGGTGGACTCTGCTCTTCTGAATGGACGTACTGTTCACGTTTTAATGAAATCTCAACCTATCCTTAAGGCAATACACAGCACAGTACATCACTTGTGCTAAAGTGTAGCGGAGGACTTTAAAACAAACTTGGAAGGAAGCATGCCGACTTTATAGAAAGAAGAGTCAAGGATCAAACTCCTAATTGAATCAAAGGATTCAGTTTGGATCACACCACTCCTCTGGGTTCTCTAGAAATCCATGTGGTACTAAAACAGCTTTGAAAAACACAATTTCCAATAGTTCAGGACGATATTTCCATGAAGGGCTGCTTCTTCTTGGATGGTTTGAGTGACATGTCTTTCTTGCAGCCCTTTTCAAGTGTCTTAAAGCAACCCTAACAAACCAGAGCTAGACCTATTGACAATCCTGTAGAGGGACTGTAGGAGAACAAAAACAAAATGGCCAGTGCATTGAAGTGACTGGGCATGCAATGTTTAAGACGCCCAATGCTGCGATCAGGAAAACAACAACAGCCGTTTCCATGAAACCGATGCCCATTAGTGTATAGCCTAACTAATATCTTCCACCAGACCTTTCTTGCCTAATCCACTGCTCTAAGAAAGCTAATTAAACGAAGCAGAGAACGAGCCAAGATTGCGTCTACCCCGGCCCAAACAGCAATCAACAGCCTGAGCGATGGCACTCAGCCAGCCATACTGGTCAATATGCCGAGGGCTGGGCTGCGGGCACGATTAAGCTTTTCAATGCCAGAATAAAATACAGATTGTCATCTTAATTATCCATTCTCTGCACAAAATAACAATAATTGGTTGTTTGTTTACCTAGAAATGTGTGGCTTTAGTGGAAATTAAACTGTCATTTGGAGAAAATGAGAAAGTTCCACATGGTGCTGTGTAAGATTTCTGTTTCTTCAGTTTCATACCCTGCATTCACTTCTGGAATGGAATGAAAGTCTTCCTTACTCATTTTCCCATGATTAGGGAGGAAAAATAAAACAATGGTTCCACATTCACTTCCAGAAATATCATACAAGACGCAAGACAAGTTTTACAATCTGTACCGAGTCCATATTGACCTAATTTGCGATAGTGGGTTAAAAGTTAAACGTGTATTTCATAGGTTTCTTCACCACCTTTTGAAAAGCCCTTCAGACCGGATGTATCCACTGGGGCTGGCTAAGACATCCTGTTGCTGTGACATGTAATGAATCTTACTACAGCAACAGTAAAACCTTGCTCGGGGGACAAAGAAAGCCCTGGGATTTTCTTAATTGGTTCCAAAATGTCAATAAAAATCCCTGGGCACAGGAGCAAACAGCATCCTGAGGTTGCTTCCTGCTCCCCATTTTAGAGGAACACCATTAAACCCTGTCTTTTGAACTCTGATGTGAATACAGTGCTCTCAAAACATTGGGGTCACCACAGTTCTCAAAGGAAACCATTTTATAAGATAAAATAGATGTTCAGAAATTGCCATTTTTTTCACAATTACATAGATGATATAACAGTTCATTTTTACATGAGAATGTATTGGTTATTATTGGAGCTTCCTTTCCACGACATCTAACAAACGTTCCTCAATGAAGGATACACATATCAAAGAGTGAATGTTTGACAGAGAATAGTTAAAGAAAACATTAATCGTCATGTGCCAAATCTTAGTTTTCATGCGACTCGACCACCTATGGCGCATTAAAACCTTTTTTAGAAAATCTCTAGGAAAATATATGGTGATCTGGTCTTACATTAAAATGCAGAGCTTGAAACTTCAAGTAGATATTACAGATTTTTCATTACGTTTCACAATTCCACTCAAAGGATTTCTGAAGGAATTCATTGTTCAAAACATACAGTGCACTCGGAAACTATTCAGACCCAATGACATTTTCCACATTTTGTTACATTACAGCCTTATTCTAAAATGGATTAAATATTTCCCCCTCCACCCTCAATCTACACACAATGCCCCATAATGACAAAGCAAAAACAGTTAAGAATTATTTGCAAATGTGATATTTCCATTTTTATATAATATATATTATTATATTATATATATGTATATATGTATTTAAATATATGTTTATTTATATATACACACACACCTGTATTTGTGGAGTTTCTCCCATTCTTCTCTGCAGATCCTCTCAAGCGCTGTCAGGTTGGATGTGGAGCGTCGCAGTATAGCTATTTTCAGGTCTGCCCAAAGATGTTCGATCGGGTTTAAGTCCGGGCCCTGGCTGGGCCACTCAAGGACATTGAGACTTGTCCCAAAGCCTCTCCTATTTTGTCTTGGCTGTGTTCTTAGGGTTGTTGTCCTGCAGGAAGGTAAACCTTCGACCCAGTCTGAGGTCCTGAGCGCTCTGGAGCAGGTTTTCATCAAGGATCACTCTGTACATTGCTCCGTTCATCTTTCCCTCGATCCTGACTAGTCTCCCAGTCCCTGCCACTGAAAAACATCCCCACAGCATGATACTGCCCCCACTATGCTTCACCGTAGTGATGGTGCCAGGTTTCCTCCAAACGTGACATTCAGGCCAAAAATTAAATATTGGTTTCATCAGGCCAGAGAACCTTGTTTCCAGAGTATTTAGGTGCCCTTGGCAAACTCCAAGCGGGCTGTCTTGTGCCTTTTTCTGAGGAGTGGCTCCTGTCTGGCCACTCTAACATAAAGGCCCGATTGGTGGAGTGGTTGGAGATGGTTGTCCTTCTGGAAGGTTCTCCCATCTTCACAGAGGAACTCTCCAGCTCTGTCAGAGTGACCATCGAGTTCTTGGTCATCTCCCTGACCAAGGCCCTTCTCCCCTGATTGCTCAGTTTTGCCGGGCGGCCAGCTCTAGGAAGTCTTGGTGGTTTGTTCTGGGGACCTTCAATGCTGCAGAAATGTTTTGGTACCCTTCCCCAGATATGTGACTCAACACAATACTGTCTCGGAGCTCTATGGACAATTCCTTCGACCTCATGGCTTGATTTTTGTTCTGACATGCACTGTCAACTGTGAGACCTTATATAGACAGGTGTGTGCCTTTCCAAAACATGTCCAATCAATAGAATTTACCACAGATGGACACCAATCAAGTTGTAGAAACATCTCAAGGATGATCAATTGAAACAGGATGCATCTGAGCTCAATTTTGAGTCTCATAACAAAGGGTCTGAATACTTATGTAAATAAGGTATTTGTTTTTAATATATACACACATTGCAAAAAATGTCTAAAAACCTGTTTTAGCCCTGTCATTATGGGGTATTGTGAGTAGATTGATGAGGAAAAAAATAAAATAATCTATTGTAAATTCCATGAGCTTTGACTAAATGCGTTAGCAGACTCTCAAATTCCAAATTGTCCTTGGATAACTTTAAAAAGTTTACCTAATCAAATTGTGAGCTACATTATTTATTTTAGAGAGATGTAAATACCTGATGGAAAAGCTAAATCATAACTGCTCGACATTTGGCATCTGAAATAAAACATTTGGCATTCACCTTTTGACAACATTGTGAATGTGAATCAAGGAATTCATCCTCAAATTGGATTATACAGCAATGACTGTACATTACAGATGTTAGGTTGAATCAAAGAGTATCTCACTCCTATAATTGAAAATGATGAGGTGCAGACATTTCAATCATGTCTGCAGAACTCAACCATGGGAGGCTGCCACTCTGCCGTTAATGGCCTTTTTGTGAGGCAGTGCCATAATCCACTTCTGAGGGGAAATTGAATCTGCTAGAAGGCCTGTCCCTGACTCGCTTTGGAAAAAAAGTAAAATGCCATTAATCCTAAAGAGCTCTTAGCAGCCAGGATAGGTTTGAAGATATTCATTACTGGAGTTCCCTAACAGACATAAGTGGTGTGATACATTTTACTTTGTGGATATTTGTACAGAGTTGAGGAACTAGATAGCATTATCCATCTAGCCTACCTCACATTCTAGTGTTTAGTGCATTATGACATCTGACCGAAAATCTATTAAATCAACTAATAATAATGTGAATACAATGGGACAATGGTAAATAGACTTGTTATATTGTGAGCAAACCTGTTTAAACATTGCAAAGTGTAGGCTGGCTGATATCTTACCGTTTCTAACTGGTCCATCAGTTTCACAAGAAACTTCCGACATTCTGGGGTTTTGCTGTCCAGTTTCATTCCCGTCTGCATGGCATAAAGCCGACCTGACAGAGAAGGAAACAGGTATCACTATTTAATCTCAGAGCAATGAGTCAGTGGTGATGCTTCACGTTTCACTGAAAATGTTTCTACAATATCAAAATGTCAACACCCTCTGGTTCCCAGATCTGATCATCTGTCAAGTATTTCATTTGAGATTTTTGGCTATCGTAGATGTTTTAAGTTTAAAACACCAAGTTGATATGGTAAGAGCAAAAGTGGACTGGGTACATGGTTCTGTATGTTATGTGGAGGAAATCAAAAATGTGTTTTTGCGTTCACGATGAGGTCTTTCAAATTAAAGTACCCTAATAATTTGTCCAGCATGCAGTCTGAGAACCTCTAGAAATAGGCCTTACTAGTTTCTTAAAACTTGAGCCATACTTGATTATTTTCACATTCCTCTGTTAGTTATGACACTCACTTTGGGTGAAATTATTCATCCTCTCAACAGTGCAAGTCTCTGAAAGAGGCTGTGTAAATATTAGCATTATTGCGGTTGTCTCCTTAGCATTGTACCACTGAGCACATAACAGCCTGGATACACAGTCTTGGCTCTCATGTTTTTAAAAACACACTGTCCGTCCACCCTCTCCTCCATGTTGCCAGATCCTTGCATGCTTCAATTGTATGCATCCAGACTCTGGACCATTAGCGCCCTTCTCTCAGTTTTCAGAGATTTAAAACATGCGCACACCCAGACATCTGGTGAGGGATAGTCCCATGAGCCTTAACGTCTTCGCTGTGTGCAACTTTTGGACGCACACTGAATGTTTGAGACGTCACTGCCAAGTCCAACAACTCTGGGCTTACAGCTGTTTCGAGTGCTGCAGTTTCCAACCAACAAAGAACTGTCTAAATTCAGGTCATTTTTTTGACTTGGTGGGAGACGTGTGTGTGTGTGTGTGGGGGGGGGGGGGGGCTCGGGTGGTTGAAGGGCAGCTCTCGGGGAACTGAGGGGGTATCTTGGAGGGTTGGTGGCCTGGCGGTTGGGAACTTGGGGTCCCGATTTTTGACTTTGTGGGAGATCTGTCCACGTGCCCTTGGGCACGGTGTTGACCCTGGTTGCTCCTGTGTGTCGCTCTGGATGGGAGAGGGCGAGGGTTATTTCAGACCGGAGGGAAACCTCCATCCAAGGGAATTGATCCTCTCCCCCAGAAGACATGCAAGATGATTCCCCAGCATTTTGCCCCTCTCCTTAACCCCTATGATGATGACGGACAACTCGACCCACTGATATTTAGTAAGCATAAATAACTGGTAAGAATCAACGACTATAATGCACGTTTTAACTAACGTTAATGCTACTTCACTACAATATCATTATCAGTCCCGTTAGAGCATGTTGCCTAACATCATCATTCGTACCAAGGCTGGGTCTATCATAAACCCCAATTAAATTGCAATTAAATCTACTGCAGATTGAGGTCCTGAATTAACAAAAAGAGCTACTGCAAATTCAGGAACAACCGAATTGACAGTTCTATTCACACATGATAAATGAATGAAGATGTGGGAAGTGACACCTAGGACTACTGATGTTGGATCTTAATTTGATCAACCGGTTGCAGAAATTGGTCAAATTAAGATCCTACATACAGTGGGGCAAAAAAGTATTTAGTCAGCCACCAATTGTGCAAGTTCTCCCACTTAAAAAGATGAGAGGCCTGTCATTTTCATCATAGGTACACTTCAACTATGACAGACAAAATGAGAAGAAAAAAAATCCAGAAAATCACATTGTAGGATTTTTTATGAATTTATTTGCAAATTATGGTGGAAAATAAGTATTTGGTTTTCACAGACCTGTAACTTCTTCTTTAAGAGGCTCCTATGTCCTCCACTCACACCTGTATTAATGGCACCTGTTTGAACTTGTTATCAGTATAAAAGACACCTGTCCACAACCTCAAACAGTCACACTCCAAACTTCACTACGGCCAAGACCAAAGAGCTGTCAAAGGACACCAGAAACAAATTTGTCGACCTGCACCAGGCTGGGAAGACTGAATCTGCAATAGGTAAGCAGCTTGGTTTGAAGAAATCAACTGTGGGAGCAATTATTAGGAAATGAAAGACATGCAAGACCACTGATAATCTCCCTTGATCTGGGGCTCCACGCAAGATCTCACCCCGTGGGGTCAAAATGATTACAAGAACGGTGAGCAAAAATCCCAGAACCACACGGGGGGAACTAGTGAATGACCTGCAGAGAGCTGGGACCAAAGTAACAAAGCCTACCATAAGTAACACACTACGCCGCCAGGGACTCAAATCCTGCAGTGCCAGACGTGTCCCCCTGCTTAAGCCAGTACATGTCCAGGCCTGTCTGAAGTTTGCTAGAGAGCATTTGGATGATCCAGAAGAAGATTGGGAGAATGTCATATGGTCAGATGAAACCAAAATATAACTTTTTGGTAAAAACTCAACTCGTCATGTTGGGAGGACAAAGAATGCCGAGTTGCATCCAAAGAACACCATACCTACTGTGAAGCATGGGGGTGGAAACATCATGCTTTGGGGCTGTTTTTCTGCAAAGGGACCAGGACGACTGATCCGTGTAAAGGAAAGAATGAATGGGGCCAGGTATCGTGAGATTTTGAGTGAAAACCTCCTTCCATCAGCAAGGGCATTGAAGATGAAACATGGCTGGGTCTTTCAGCATGACAATGATCCCAAACACACTGCCCGGGCAACGAAGGAGTGGCTTCGTAAGAAGCATTTCAAGGTCCTGGAGTGGCCTAGCCCAGATCTCAACCCCATAAATAATCTTTGGAGGGAGTTGAAAGTTTGTGTTGCCCAGCAACAGCCCCAAAACATCACTGCTCTAGAGGAGATCTGCATGGAGGAATGGGCCAAAATACCAGCAACAGTGTGTGAAAACATTGTGAAGACTTACAGAAAATGTTTGACCTCTGTCATTGCCAACAAAGGGTATATAACAAAGTATTGAGAAACTTTTGTTATTGACCAAATACTTATTTTCCACCATAATTTGCAAATAAATTCATTAAAAATCCTACAATGTGATTTTCTGGATTTTTTCTCTCTCATTTTGTCCATCATAGTTGAAGTGTACCTAGTGTACCTATGATGAAAATTACAGGCCTCTCTCATATTTTTAAGTGGGAGAACTTGCACAATTGGTGGCTGACTAAATACTTTTTTGCCCTACTGTATGTAGGCTGTAGAACAATAATACAAAACAGAAAATGAGTATAACCAGGAAAAGGTAGAAGAAAAAGCAGTATACTGACTGTTTTGAATGGTAGTCTAGAGCCTGAGGTGTGAGTCCCTGAAGGACTTCAGTCAGAGCCTTAATAATGTGCTGTCTCCAACCGGGACAGAACAACAAATCACGCCAGCTGTAGTTCAGTCATTAGCTAGACAAAGGCAGGCATGTGGACTCTGCTTACCCAGAACCCATGTAGGTGTCCTCCTCTCTAATGAAGATAACACCTTTCTCCACCCACACATTGGCAATTTAAATGCACACAGGTTGATGGATGCTGCTGTCCCTAAGGAAATTAAAAGGTGAGCCACTAGAACAGCTTGTAGCCTATAGCCTGTCTAGCCAAGGAACATGGAACAAGGATCTGCCATTCTTCAAAGAGTGCAACCATGCAATTTGCTAAGCAGATCATAAAATAGGCTACACCAAACCATGAGCAAGCCCAATATTTCAGCGAATGTTTGTTACCAAAATGACAATGTAAAGTACTGTATTTTATTGAGCTCGTCAGTAAGACCAGTGATGCACTTGTCATTCTGAAGTTGACAACTACCTTTGCCAACTGTCTTTGCCTCAAATGCAACAGGCTTCTATAGACCTGCCTGTGAGCTGAAGAGGACAGAAAGTAGGCAAGCCAACATCAGCTTCCATTTCAGCAGCACATCAATAGAGTAAATCAGCAAAAGTCACATTTCCAATCATTACATTGTAAAACATGGTGATTCCCAGCAGAAAAGAAAAAAGCAAATATGCCCAGCTGGGAGTGCTCTAAGTAAGGCAAAAATACAGTGGGTTAATTTAAATAAAGGCACCGGTCTTTGACACAAGGCTGCTCTCAGTATGAAGCCTATGAATGGGAAAAATTTAATGTTTCACTGTAAATGTCAATGTTTACAGACCAAGGAATTCGGTAATCATTCTTGTCCAGATCAACAGTGATGGGTATGAGGCAGTGAGGCAGTAACAGACAGCAGACAGTGCATTTGGAAAGTATTCAGACCTTGACATTTTGTTACGTTACAGCCTTGTTCTAAAATTGATTAAATACATTTTTTTCCCTCATCAATCTACCCACATTACCCAAAAAGGACAAAGTGAAAACAGTTTTTTATTAAAAATAAAAAAAAACAGAAATACCTTATTTACATAAGTATTCTGACCTTTTTTTATGAGACTCGAAATTGAGCTCTGGTGCACTGTGTTTCCATTGATCATCCTTGACATGTTTATAAAACATGGAGTCTACCTGTCGTAAATTAAATTGATTGAAGGAATTGTCCGTAGAGCCCCGAGACAGGATTGTGTCGAGGTACAGATTAGGGGAAGGGTACCAAAAAATGTCTGCAGCATTGAAGGTCCCCAAGAACACAGTGGCCATCATTCTTAAATGGAAGAAGTTTGGAATCACCAAGACTCTTCCTAGAGCTGGCTGCCTGGCCAAACTGAGCAATCAAGGGAGAAGGGCCTTGGTCAGGGAGGTGACCAAAAACCCGATGGTCACTCTGACAGAGCTCCAGAGTTCTTCTGTGGAGATGGGAGAACCTCCCAGAATGACAACCACCTCTGCAGCACTCCACCAATCATGGTAGAGTGGCCAGACGGAAGCCACTCCTCAGTAAAAGGCACATGACAGCCCGCTAGGAGTTTGCCAAAAGGCACCTAAAGGACTCTCAGACCATGAGAAACAAGATTATCTGTTCTGATGAAACAAACACTTTGGCCTGAATGCCAAACATCACGTCTGGAGGAAACCTGGCCCTATCCCTAGGATGAAGCATGCTGAAGGGATGTTCTTCAGCGGTAGAGACTGCAAGACTAGTCAGGATCGAGGGACAGATGAATGGAGCAAAGTACAGAGAGATCCTTGATGATAACTTGCAGAGCGCTCAGGACCTCAGACTGGGGCGAAGGTTCATCTTCCAACAGGACAACGACCCTAAGCAAACAGCCAAGACAACACAGGAGTGGCTTGGGGACAAGTCTCTAAATGTCCTTGAGTGGCCCAGCCAGAGCCCGGACATGAACCCGATCGAACATCTCTGGAAAACCTGAAAATAGCTGTGCAGAGACGCTCCACATCCAACCTGACAGGGCTCGAGAGGATCTACAGAGAAGAATGGGAGAAACTCCCCAAGTACAAGTGTGCCAAGCTTGTAGCGTCCTACCCAAGAAGAATCAAGGCTGTAATCGCTTCCAAAGGTGCTTCAACAAAATACTGAGTAAAAGGTCTGAATACTTTTATTTAACTAGGCAAATGTGATATTTCATTTTATTTATTATTATTTTTTTTTTATGTATGCATTTGCAAACACCTGTTTCTGCTTTGTCATTATGGGGTATGATGTGTAGATTGATGAGGGGAAAAATATATTTTATCAATTTTAGAATAAGGCTGTAACGTAACAAAAAGTGGAAAAAGTGAAGAGGTCTGAATACTTTCCTAATGCACTGCAAGTCTGTTTCAATTATAAATGATGCCATCTAGGCTAAATCCCGCATTCAAGGCAGCTTTATAATAACGCGGCCTAAAAGAGTGAGAAAATACATATATTTCTTTGTTTCTCAAGTTTCTGACAGCAGTACCCCACCTGGAATGCCATCATAGTGTATGGCCGGTTGAATGCTGCTGCATTAAAAATGAACAAGGAAAAGCCTGAGGCTGGAACCAAAATGCCAGACTGGGCCTGTTAAATGGTTATCTCCATCTCTCCAACGATAACACGGACTCAATTCAAATGACAATTGAACATCAAACCCCGGAGGGACACGGGTTAAGGTCACCAACTTATGAGACAGAAGCAGAACATAATAATACAGTCACTACTTTAGGGTTCAATTTGATTCTATTCAGTTCAGTTTAGATAGACACTATTTCATATGCTCCCCATAATTACATGTATTGTTAATAGGCTTCACCCTCTATCATCTATCAAAACAAAGCATGTAAAAAATAAAAAAAAACTGGAGAATATTAATAATTGAGAACACTGTTCAAAAAGTTTAGGAACAAAATAATTAGAAAATCACTGTCTTTAACCACAGACAATGGCAAGCTGAGAATGAAAATGTCTCGCCAAAGTATGCCTGTCGATATTTCCTAAACAATTAACCACAACCAAAGCCATGGGGATCAATTTGTTCATATGATGTTGGTCACAGCACATCACAGTGGGCACCCACAATCTCATTCTTTGTCAAGCCATTACGCTCATACAGCATTCACATCCAATTTTCCTCCCGTGAAACAATGCAACACTGAGACCATTCACGATACAAGGCCATGAAAATAGAAACCATAATTCAACTGTACTTCAGGGGGAAAAAAATAATTTTGCCATGGGCAGAACTTTTTATGTGAGTATGTTGAGTAAGGGAACAACATGGATGGCCAGAGTGGTTACAGCATTCTCTCACAAGTTTTTGGAAATCATCTCTCGCCCAGACTGAGACGTAGGAGAATGACAAACTACAGTGTCCAGTGATATGTTGGCTTAAAAAGGTGACACAAAAATAGACAGTCAGCAGCAGTCATTCGTCCTCTAGCCTACTTTGATTATATAGAAATATTGAATGCAGCTTAAAGGATAAACTCTTTTCATTAGTCCTTTGTTGACATAGTCACAAAATGTTTTGCTTGTCAGCAATCAAGTTGTCAAGATATTTAAACTGTCAAAATACAGAAATCATCCCTGTATGATGCACTATGTAACCAATTTTCCCGGGATCAGTGTCCTCTACTGTTGACAGTCCTCTTCGAAGAGAATGTTCAAGAATACTTCCCAATCTTACAAGCAATCATTTAATATATATTTTCCCCATACAACGGTGCTTTCACAGAAACAGGAAAGTGGTAGTTGAAACATCACAACGCAGGCCTACGCTAAGACATCCTTGTCAATATATCTTGAAGCAACAAAACCGCCTATAACATTCGGTCAATAATCTTTCGGGTTTCAGAACTATTAGAATGTAACTAGCATCCTTGTTAAATGGTTATAAATGGGAAGAATACATGCTTGTCCTGGCATGCATCCCCTACGCAAGTTTGACGTTAGACATAAAAAAATAAAATAAATGTAAAACTGTGTGAGCCGAGACCTCAGTTTGGACGTGACCAAGTGTTTTCACTGACATCTGCAGTGAGAACAGAATTGTGTATTCTGGAATGCTAGCCTGCGTACTCGCTCTCCTCACTACAAGGATGTTATTATGTAGCTGCATTTCAATCCAAAGGCTGGGTGAACTCCAGGAAGCGGGAGGGAAAACAATGTTAAAGAGAGCCTTTTCCATAAATTAATACTGTAGCACAGCGCCATGGTGCAGGGGTCTACACTAGTAGGAAAGATACAGGTGCCACAGTCAAGAAAAGGGGTACTTGGGTTAAATAATGGTGGTTAAAGGGGAATGGAAACGCTAGGATTTAGAACACCAGCTAACTAACTGTAAATGGCAATATTGGCAGATTGTAGTTTCCATCAATCTATCTAATTGTCTGCATCACTTTCAATCCTCCATATATTTTTTTGAATAATATTTTGAAAATGATATATATAGTTTTTTTTTAATGTAGATATATTTCCTTTATTACCCTGTAACCCTACCACACATCCCCCAATTGGGGCAAACTAGTGAATAACATAGGCCTGTATTTCCAGCTAATACATACTATATACATTTTATGGACACAGTCTATTTTACAATAGTTCTAATTTGTTTGTTTTTACTCCTGTCCTTCCTCTACCCTCAACCATCAATTTCTGATGTCCATCCGGTTTGATTTCCATTTGCCATATCTTTCAAACTGTACTCTTTCAAAAAACTTCTTACACTATACATGTTTTACAGGCACAGTATTTTTTACATTAGTTATCTAGTTGATATTAGTTGTTATTACTCCCAACCTTCAGCTCAATTCAACCCCTCCCATCATTCTCTTAACACAAAAAATATATGGCAAATAGAAATCCAATATTGATGAACTGTGCTGTGATGTTTCACAAAAGCTCTGAAGCTTTCTATTCTCATTGTTTATTTTTGCTAAAACTATTATTTTATTATTGATCGATTGACTATTACTTTTCAGATCGCCCATTAGTGCTATCTGCAGGGTTAGCTCCAGGTAAATATTGCAATTCCTCAGGCATTCCTGGACCTGTGACCAAAAACAAGCTAAATTTGGACAGTACCAAAACAAATGATCTAATGATTCTGAAGCTTGTAACCCCCCATATAAATAAAATTGTATTGGTTGCAAGAATTGTGTATAATAATTTTGAATCCGGCGTCGTTTTGCATATCTCTTCAGTAACCATGTGCCATGGAATCGGTACGTCAAAAATCTATTCCCATCTATATGTCAATTGTTTGGTCCTTAATTTTATTTATCATAATTTTCTTTAACCAATTATGGTCTTTAATGCAGGGCCGGCTTTTGCTTGACTGAAGTCAGCGATGTTGATGATGGTCGGTCGGTAACCCCTACACACCATAACCCTCGAAATTGAAAAGGTAGGAGGAGCAAGCAGAGCGCCTCAACGTAGGCCTATGACTCCTTTCCATTCGTAAACTCCCGGTTGACGCATCGAAAGTTCCCTTCGCGATGAAGTCATCCTCCGCGAAGAGCTGGTTGCAGATCCTGCTTGCCCAAGCTGACCTGTCATTACTGATTTTTTTGGAGCCAATTCCTACAACCTGTTACTGTACAGTTCATGTTTGAATTACTACTTGATGTTGCCATCTTCCTGAGCTCTCAAACTCAATACCAGACAATTTGCGTCACTGGCGTCAGTCGTTACTATGGCAATTTAAAATGGCGCTGACCATAGCTCAAATAAACCTGGTCGACGATCAAAATACTAAATATAGAGTTTTTTTTTTTTATCTGATACATGCCTAGATTATGAACATTGCACAATAGGCTTAGCCTATGTGGAATTGGTCAATGTAATGTTACGGCTTGACGATAAAGATGAAAAACGCACCTACCTAGATCCTTCATCATTGACAACCAGAATGATTGTTACACCACTCTTTTGTAAAGCCCGCCATCACTGTAATCCACCAAACTAATACATCATCAGCCTTAGGCTCCTATAGCCTTGAGTCCCCTAACCATGAATGCTTGACCAAAGAGAAAGCTCATTTGCTATTCAGGTGGTTTCATCCATCAACATTTCAGGCTAATAACTGTGAGAGAAATAATCCTATTGTCGCACTACTTTAAAAAGGTAGACTAATCAATTGGATCCTATTCAGTCTGGTTCAAATAATGGTAGCTATTAACTTTGTGAATTTGATTTACATTGGACCTTTGAAGCTAAATAGCCTAGTCTGGCTGACACCTAACTTGAATCCTCCTGATTTCAGAGTCTGGAAAGGCTCCTTGATGTTGTCAACATAATGTGATGATAATGAAAGGGGCTTTGCTTTTTACTGGTTGGTTCTTCTCTGCGTCTTTCTCACTCAAATACCCACATGGACAGCCACACAGACTCGGAGTGTCGCCCCCTACCAATGCAACCGTCAGATTTTCTAATCCAAACAACGAGAAGTCTTAACCCCTTAAGGAATGTGTTGTTCAGAGAACAAATCAAAACTCTTGCACAATTTCTGTGCGAATACTAAATTGACAACGGGCTCCTGTCCAGAGCAGTGCATCCAAGTCACGTGGGTCGCGTTAGCCAGGCTAAGAACAGCCTGGGCTTTAGGCAACTCTGCAATCAAGTGGGGGGCTACATCGGTCTTGAATCTTTGAATTATACTAAACAAAAATATAAATGTAACATTTAAAGTGTTGGTCTCATTTTTCATGAGCTGAAATAAAAGATCCCAGAAATTCTCAATAGGCACAAAAAGCTTATTTATCTCAAATTTTGTGCACCAATTTCTTTACATCCCTGTTAGTGAGCAATTCTCCTTTGCCAAGATAATCCATCCACCTAACAGTTGTGGCATATCAAGAAGCTGATTAAACAGCACGACCATTACACAGGTGCACCTTGTGCTGGGACAATAAAAGGCCACTCTAAAATGTGCAGTTGTTTTCACAAAACACAATGCCACAGATGTCTCAAGTTGAGGGAGTGTGCAATTGGCATGCTGACTGATGGAATGTCCAACAGAGTTGTTGCCAGATAATTGAATGTTAATATCTAGACCATAACAACATTCTTTTAGAAAATGTGGCATTTCACCCAACCGGCCTCACAAGAGCAGACCACCAGCCCATGACCTCCACATCCGGCTTCTTCACCTGCGGGATCATCTGAGGAGAGGCGGGGAGGGGGGGGGGGGGGTTTAGGAATATTTCTCTCTGCAGAAATATTCCCCTTGTGGGGAAACCGGATTCCGGTTGGATGGGCCTATGCCATCCCAGGACCACCCCTGCACAGTCATGTGAAATCCATAGATTAGGGAGTAATGCATTTATTTCAATTGACTGAGTTCCTTCTATGAACTATATTTCAGTAAAATCTTTGAAATTGTTGCATTTCTATTTTTGTTCAGTATAGATTCATAACAATGAAGAACTGCTCAACCATAAGATTTCCAAACAAAAGGCAGAATCAGGTTGAGAGAAGTAGTCAGTGATTTTGGCTCTCAGCTCTATAACCTCCCAAAGACAATTGAGTCATTCAGAGACATGTTGGTGCTGACCTCCAGTGGCATGCTGAATTAACGGTCCACACTGCCGCACATTGGCCGTGCAACAAGGAACTCTGACGCTGAAAGACATTCAACCATCTTTGCTTTAGTCCAAACAAGCATACATTTTAAAAAATCAGACAAAATTGGAAAAGTCAAGAAAAAACTAAGTTACCACTCCTACACTTTGTCTAAACCCCATCAACTGACAACCCCCCCCCCCCCCCCCCCCCTGCTATAACATATTTTTTTGCAGATCAATATTCATAATAGTACACACAAAAAAACAGGACAGACATCCAAAGGACACCAATTACTTTACTGATTCCCTTTCAATTCTACCAACACACCCACCATTCCAATTTGAATGAACGACCCAGGCGGGCAGTGGAACGGCGCAGTGGTCCCAAACTGGAAAAACATGTTTCCAAGCATATTTGGCTAATCCACCTCACAGCATGTTCTGCACATCCTATTCAACCAAAGGCAGCCATTGTCAGTCAACTGAATCTCTGTAATGAGCCATATTAAAGCTTGTATTGGCAGACAGCAGCCCCTCTCAATGGGAGCCTATCAGGCTCCAGCTTCCAGACAGGAAGGCCACAGTATACTCTATCAGTGAGGGAAGCATTCTCCAACAGTCCATTTTACACATGGTTCGCTATAGTAACCTGGTAGAAACGACCAACATGGATATGTTAGGGCCGATGCCGATACCGATTTTTGGGAGTCAAGGAGGGTGAGGGCCGATATTCAAAATCATTACATTTGAATATTGATGACATTTCTCAGACACAGCCATGTCTGCATTAATTTATCAATTTTAAAATCAAACAATACATTGGACTTCGTTTTTACCAAACTACATAACGATATTATTATTTAAATGGTACATTGCTTGATAAACTGGGTAAATTAAGAGGGCATAGGCCTACTCACAACACAGGTGAATGCATATTAAATAGGAATGTGAATTGAGATATTGAGCTTGTTTTGGAGTCTATGGTGCTGCAGATGACAATCTGTTTTCCTTCCATTTGGGACTTATATTAGTCTACTGATCAACAACATTCGCATCGAAGCACCACTCCAGCATGTCACGCCGGTTTGAGAATATACAAAAAAACATCTATTCATTGCAAATGGGTACAACGTAACATCATGATGTGATCACAGATGCTTATGAAAGCAGTCCTTTTATGTCATTTTCCGTGATCAAGAATGTGTTTTTTTTCAGCTGCCCGGACGAAATTCAAAACAATTCAATTGGCTAGTTCAGCCATCTTTCAAGAAATGGGTGGGTTGTAACTTGATCCTACTGCTACGATTGGATAGAGCGAGGCTGTAACTCTACTCCATTTCACATCTCTCTCAATCGCTCATATCACTTGCTGCTGTTTACTGCTACTATGAAAACTAGCTCAATGGCAATTACATTTGCTACCAAGCCATAAAATGTACATAACATTTAACAAGAACAAGGCTAGTAACAAAGATGAAAATTACTCAAATCTGCCCATAATTTGAGATGTGAGAAAGCACACACGTATTGCGTGCTGATCTACAGCTTCATTAGTCCATAAACATGCAGGAAGATTCTTAGGTAGCTAAACCTATTGCCAATCTTTATTTATGCATTTAAATACACTTCCTTCTTTCCCTATTACAACAATCTAATCAACTGTCAACTAGGGCTTTCGCTGACCGAAAGTCGTCTGTTCTTTTGACCAATCGATTGGGCTAAATTTTAAAACGTGTATTTTTCTATATAGACAGCACATTTGTTGTTTTTTTACAGACCACGTAACTAGGCCTAGGAGTCCTAGACAAAGCAAGTGCAACAATATCCGTAGGCTAGTTATTGGTTTTGTAACAATACCCAAACATGCAAAGGAGGATATTCAATTTTTCAATGTTTGTGTAGCTATTCAGGACACACCCCCATGAAGAAAATTACATTCATAACTATGCATTTCTGTATAGTACAAATCAGGGACCCATGATGTCATTCTGTTACCGCCATTGTGTTCTAGTGTTCAATAACCAAAAGAGGTCAAATTTAAGGTGTCATTATAGCTGACTCCCCATTCCTTCTGCAGACATCTTTGAATCTAGATTCAGAGAAGATATTTAACAGTTTTTGGAGAACATGGTCAAATCAAATTTTGGGATATTTAACCATCATTCTGTTACCAAATTTTACATCTGCACTGTCCTTTGAGTAAATTTGTTTTTTTTTTGCAATATTTTACGGGACATTTTTTAAATTAGTTATTGAGAAAAATGTGTCCTTTTGCACAGAGTTGTATGGTTTGTTTCATTTTGTAATCAATGGCTTTTGTTTGGCATCATTTTAAAGTGACACATTTTCAAGTCTCAGCGTCATTCTGTTACCATGGAATTGTCGACACACACATACTGAACAAAAATATAAACGCAACGTGTAAAGTGTTGGTCCTATATTTCATGAACTGAAATAAACATGAATAAATAAAAAATAGCATGCTGACTGTAGGAATGTCCACCAGAGCTGTTGCCAGAGATTTGAATGTATATTTCTCTACCATAAACTGCCTCCTACATCGTTTTAGAGAATTTGGCAGTGCGTCCAACTAGCCTCACGACCGCACGCCACGTGAAACTACCCAAGACCAGGTCCTCCACGTCGTTTGAAATGGTTGCATATAAAATATTTTTTGTAGTTTTTCTTCTATCCACTGAGATTATTCTTGTATAATGAAAAGCACTTAACAAATGTAATACATTATTATAGTGGAGATATCTTGGTTACTAAACTTTGCATGATTTTGTTCTGAGAGCCTAACGCAACTTACCAAGCCAGTCAGATGAACTCGTGGATATCATGATGTCTCTGCGTGCAGTTTGAAATAAGTTGCTAAGTAGCGCTAGCTCTATTGCTAACTGGCGTAAGTGCAATTGCTGGAAGTCTATGGGTATCTGCTAGTACGTTAACGCTAGTTCGCATTGGTTTGCGAAACTACCTCTAACTTCTGTTACGAGATGTTCCCACGCCAATAGATGGCGCTGCTGTTGTGTGTATCCTACTGTGGTGAGGAGTGATCTAAATTAGGCATTACGTACTATGCACTGAGTGGAGCTGTATGCATGCTACCCAAAGATGCTGAAGTAAAGACATTCTTATCAACATTACCTTGCTATTGTATTGAATAATCAGCATACAAAACAGCTTCCTTTATACTGGAAAAAGAGACATAAAAATGGTATCCACAAATTAATCTAACTCTGGGGAAGTAGATAACGGGCATCAATGACAAAATCCCGAAGTATCCCCTTTAAATTTAGGTGGCTGTCGCTCATAATATTTTGAAGGCAAAAAGTCATTTGTGTAAATAAACTACCGGCAATCCATCAGAAAGAATTTAAGGTTGCAGGAAGGGGCTAAGTCAAGTAATTTGTGGACGTTTTGTTATGTTGATTCCTCTAGAGAAAGGGATTGTCACAAAATGTACCCAACGTTAGGCACATATCTTCCTTACACTGTCTGGCAAGTCAGATAACCAGCCATGATCTTACCATATAAACTGCTTTTTCACAAAGGTGGCAAAGCATGTTAGCTAGCTAACGTTAGCTACTTTGAGCATTGTCTAAAGCCGACCTTTCTAAACCAGTTGGCTAACAACTAACATTAACTAGTAATAAATGCTATGCACCTCGACTACTGTTGTGGAAGCAAAAAGCCGACTGAAACAAGCAAAGGTGCAGGAAGTGCGCTTACTTAGTTACCCGCTAGTAAGACTGTCAACAAGAAAACTTGTCAAAGTTGTAGCTGGCAAGATGATTCGTTAGCCGCTACCATTAACTACCTGGTGTTATGATTCCATAGCTAACGTTAGCTAGCTAACCTCTCTACGCAGCTCATAACATTACGGATTTACATGTTCGCAATAGTTAGTTACCTAACGTTAGCTATTTGACTTGACGATGCATAGTTATGCCGATACGTTTACAGATGATTGGCAACTAACGTTAGCCGAGTTGGCTAGTACAAACTCACAGTAATATGCCACGACAGGATCCCTCTTCTCATGTTCCTGTGCAGTTCTTAGATAGTGCTGAATGGCTTTTAGCTGTGGTGGAAGAGCCATCTCTAAGAATATCAATAACAGATTAATCAACAATCGAAATGTGGATCGCTATATATTTTTTTTTTAAATGTTCCTAATCGCGCAGAATTCTTCTGCTCCTTGTTCAATACGTGTAGCGCCATCTGCAGGACCGGAGGACTATCAAAGCAAAACAGCATCATATTGATGATATTCATTACTGTGTACTGCAATGCATTCCACTGTGATCTCAAGAGCTGTGTAGCCAACAATATTATAATATGAATGTAATAACAATCAATGAGAATTATGGCATACCTGTGCAGTAAACTGTCATCAAGGAACTGCATGCAGCTTGTTGTTTGGGGAGTTGTTCGACACCACAATGATCTGCTGTGATTACACTGCATATTGACCTTTCCCCCCCCAAGAGATAGCATGGGGCTATCATGAACACAGGGTATGTATAGAAAGCAACTGAAACTGGGCATGCAGCAGTCCTGTTAATCTAGGGTTGCTTTGTCAATACAAAAGTTTGTCAGTACAAAAAAGCTGCTGCATAGCACCACCTCTAACAAAAAAAACTAATCTAACTGATACTTTTGAAACATAAGAACATTTTTTATCCTGAGCTAAAAAGCAACAGACAGATTTTTTTTTAGAAACATCATACTGTAGAACAATATTGTCCTAAGATATGAGTTGGTCATAAAATGTGCCCCTTTTATTAAACAGCTGAGAAGTTCTATGCATTTTATAAAGAACACTCAGTCAAAACAGACAATAAAAGAAATGTAAACATAGCAACCAAACATGAGTAAAAATAAAAAACCTACGTAACAGATAACTAATTGATCCCACTTCCCTAAAATACTCCTCAGATTTACTGACAACCAAATGAATGTCATTGCTTCTTTTAACAGTTCTCAGCTTTTCTGTACAAAATGAAAGAGGCAAACTTTAAAACTACCCATCTGTCACAAATACCAGAAAGCAGAATGCCATATTGTACCTGAGATGATACATTTAGCTGAAAATAACAAAAGTTGGATGGATGCCTGATAATAATTTACAGATACAAAACAAAAGAGGTAATCATTTTCAGTACAGCAACAGCACAGTGTTAAATCAAAAGCAGAATACTCCAAGCTATGAAAAGGGTCTTAAAATAGTCAAATATATGGGTTAACCATCCACACTGTGACCAGCAGACTCATCAGCAATTACACTTAAATCTACAGTGATGTGCAGAATCTGCATGATAAATCTGGTAGCATGGAAACCCATCTTCTTTAACTTATTATTGTTGTTATTGATACCATTCCTATATATAGTATTTCAAAACCTTAATTTCACAATCATCAAATGAGATGTGCAAAAATCTTTCAAATTTAAAACTAATTTGAGAACCTTTATATAGTCCGGTACTTCAATTCATACAAAATGTACAATTACTAAATGTATTATGACCTGAAAATAATTAAAGCCAAATATTGAAATCAAATCTAAGCTTCATTAGGTGACATTTTTGCCTGCCTATGCCTTAAAATGACCCATTTTCAGCTTCAGTCGTAGGGTATCAGGATGTTACCATTGATGACATGACATTGGCCATATGTTGTACTGGACAATTAGATTACATTACTGTGGGATGTAGGTTTGTCTATAGGCCCCTAACAAGACTACAAGAATGCTATAAAACTTTTCACTGGGTACAAATATGGAAAATATTAGAATGACTGGTAACACGTTTCTTTCTTACGTGGGCCAATGATTGAAAGCTGCATATGTCACAACAATATCATTAGTCTATTGACAAAATAAGGTTTAAATCTGTGTGACTTGACTTAAACAATGGGATTATGGAAAGAAGTGTCTGAGTGTCAACTCCCAACAAAAAAAAGCAGAGGTATGTAGTTTTCGGCATTGGTGTCCATGTGAGACCTGGATAGACACACAGACATTTGAAATGTGATCAATTACTCTGTAGCAAATAGCACACAGGTCATTGATTGGTCAAATAACCCAATCTCCTACAGAGTATCTCAAATATCTCAGCAACACACAGCAGC